>NW_020954571.1:12095070-12127489 GCF_900497805.2 Vombatus ursinus | reverse complement strand
GTGTGTGTGTGTGTGTGTGTGTGTGTGTGTGTGTGTGTGTGTGTGTGTGAGAGAGAGAGAGAGAGAGAGAGAGATATGATCAGATTTATATTTTAGGAAGATCAATTTGACTGCTGAGTGGAGGGTGGTAAGATACTAACCAGCAGGCTGTTGCAATGGCCCAGGTATGAGGTGATTAGGTCATGTACCAGGATGCTGACAGTGTCAGAAAAGAGAAGGGGGCATATACAACAGGTGCTTTAAAAAAAAGGTAGAAATAACAGCACTTGGCAACTGATTGGTTATGAGGGGGACGAGAGAGAGTGAGGAGAGAGGATGACACCTAAGTTGTGAGCCTGGAGTCCTAGGGGGAGGATGGTACCTTTGACACTAATAAGGAAGTTAGGAAGAGAAGAAGTTTTGGGGGGAAAGATGAACTCCATTTTGGATGTGTCAAATTTAAACTATCTGCAGGATATCCAGTTCAAGACATCCAATAGTCAGATGGAGATACGAGACTATAGGTCAGGATAGATATTAAGGTTGGTTAAATAAATCTGAACATGAACTGCATAGAGATGATTGAATCCATGAGAGCTGAAGAGATTATCAAGCAAACAGCATGGAGGGAGAAGAGAAGGGGGTCCAGGACAGAGCGTTGGGGGCACCCAAGGGTACAGGTTGTGTCTAGGATGAAGATGCAGCAAAGGAGAGCAAAATGGAGTGGACAGACAGGTAAGAGAAGAACCAGCATTGTGTAGCAAGGGTTGGAGGGGTGTGAAAGAAAGCATGGAAGCCAGTTAAGAGGCACTGCAGAAGGACTGGTAACAAAGTAGGTGTTCAGAGATTGGGGGATGGCTAAACAAATTATGATACAAGAATGCAGGCGGTGGTGTTATTGGTGTTTGTCCTTCATTTTCAAAGAGGACCAATGACATCACAGAGTGAGTTGTGAGTGGATTGAAGTGAGGTGAAGTGAGGATAAGTGAAGTGATAACTCTTCTGGAGTTATCAAAGTCCAGAGGCAAAGTCAAGATGACTAATGGTGGCCTGGGATGCAGTGGATGACCTTGGCATCTTCCACGTCTGGCTAAGCTTTAATTGCTCCGCAGCACCTGCTTCAGCTGCCTTCATGGCTGTCAGAACAAATTGTTCTCATCAGACCGTTCCACTGGGGGAAGTCTCCCATGCTTGTGGTAGACATTTCCTTAACTCACCGATGGATTTGAGACTTGTCAGTTACCCTCAGCTTGGGTTAGTCCATATGCCAAGATGGCTTTACTGGGGCATGGTCATTGCACATGCTACAGCTTCTTGGCACCACAAATGAGAGTTGGATGACAAGTAGATACCAAAGGTAGATGAGCATCCCCAAAAAGGACTTGGCAAGCCCTCACACCAGAGGTGGTAGTCCTATCAGTCCACACAAGGCGTTACATGGTTCAGTGGGAAGAGTGCTGTATCTGGAGTCAGAGGATGGGTTCCCAGCTCAGCCATTTGTGACCTGTGACCTTAGAGAAGTCACTTCCTTTTTTTTTTTTTTTTTTTTTTGGTTAGGCAATGGGGTTAAGTGACTTGCCCAGGGTCACACAGCTATTAAGTGTTATGTGTCTGAGGCCGGATTTGAACTCAGGTCCTCCTGAATCCAGGGCCAGTGCTCTATCCAATGTGCTACCTATCTGCCCTGTCACTTACCTTTCTAGACCTCAATCCCTCATCTTTAAAATAAAGGCGTGGGACAAGATGATCTCTAAGGTCCCTTACCGCTCTAAATCATAGTCTAATCTGTGAACAGATGCAAAGTAAACTAAGTAGTACCACAAAAAAGATATATACACAATGACTACAACAATGGAAATGGAAATATCAACAACAAAGAAGATAACAACCAAGCTGGGCCCCAGAGAAGAGCTGATCAAACTACTCACTTCATTGCAAATGTGGAGGACTATGGGTAGAGAATATTGTATATACTATTGGACACTCTTGAAGTATTGATTAGTTTTGCTGCTCTCCAACCCCCTCCCCCAACTTTCTTTTAAAATCTTTGTTACAGAGCCAAGATGGCAGAGTAAGAGGTGAGTCTCTCTTACCCACCCTTATTAATCTCTGAAAGCCCAGAAAATATCACCTCAGAAAAAACCTTGGAACAGCTGAACCAGAAGAAAGATGGGGTACAGCAGTCCAGTAACCTAGGTAGCTTGAGGGATTAACTGGAAAGGCCTTGCTTACCCTGGGGGAAGGGGAGCAGTACAGAAAGGGAGGCATCCCAGCAAGCTAGTGGAAAGCCCCACCTCAGATTACCAGGAGGAGATCCTGAAGCCCAGGTGGTGGAGCAGGCAAACACCAACACCTGGACCCCGAGTGCCTCAGTGTGTGTGTGTGTGTGGGGGGGAGAACCAGTGGAAACCAGCTCAGAAAACCACCAGGTGCCTGGGAATTCTACAGCAACTGGCTCTCCCAGTGCCTCAGCAAAACTAAGGGAAGCAGCGCTCCAAGGGGCCCCAGGAGGATAAACACCCTACAACATGCATCTGAAAAGAGCTGAAGAAAGCAAAAGGAAGGAAAGGCCTGGGTGAGAAGGAAATCTCCAGGAGCCACACTACCTAATCCTACCCCTAGAGTTCCCATGTTGCTGATTCCAGCCCAACACCAGGTAAGCTGCCAGAATCCTACAGCCTCCAACTGCCAACATTGGAGGCCCCAGCACACAAAGCCATCGACCAGGTCCCAGGCTCCCAACACAAGAAGCTTGGGTCAGTGCCCTCTGCTCCCCAGCAGGAGAGCCCAGTCTCTTTAAAGGCCAGGAAACAAGCAAACACCATGAACAAAAAGACACATATGATAGATTCTTATTATGGGAAGAGTGAAGATCAAGGTAGAAATTCTGAAGAGGACAACATTGTCAACAAACCCACATCTAGAACCACAAAAGGGAATATGAACTGATCTGAAGCGCAAAAAGCCTTCTTAGAAGAGCTCAAGAAGGATTTTAAAAGTCAAATGAGAGAGGAGAAGAAAAAAATGGGAAAAGAAACGAGAGGTATGCAGGAGAGAGTTAATAGCTTGGAAAAGGAAGGACAAAAATTGACTGTAGAAAACAAGTCTTTAAAAAAATACAATTGGCCAACTGGAAAAAAAGTACACGGAAGAAAACAAGTCCCTAAAAAAGACAATTGGCCAACTGGAAAAAAAGTACACAGAAGAAAACAAGTCCCTAAAAATACAATTGGCCAAATGAGGAAGGAGGTACAAAATCTAATAGAAGAAAACAATGTGTTAAAACTTAGAATTGAGCAAATGGAAGCTAATGACTCTATGAGAGAGCAAGAATTAGTCAAACAGAAAGAAAAGAATGAAAGAATAGATGAAAACATAAAATACCTCATTGGTAAAACAACTGACCTGGAAAATTGATCCAGGAGAGACAATTTAAAAATTATTGGTCTACCTGAAAATCATGATGAAAAAAAGAGCCTGAACAGTGTCTTTCAGGAAATCATAAAGAAAAACTGCCCTGAAGTCCTAGAACCAGAAGGTAAAATAGCCATAGAAAGAATCCACTAGGGGCAGCTAGGTGGCGCAGTGGATAGAGCACTGGCTCTGAAGACAGGAGGACCTGAGTTCAAATCTAGCCTCAGACCAAACATTTGAAACTTATTAGCTGTGTGACCCTGGGTAAGTCACTTAACCCCAATTGCCTAAAAAAAAAAAAAAAAAGAATCCACTAATCGCCAAATGAAAGAGATCCCAAATTGAAAATACCAAGGAATATAGTAGCCAAATTCCAAAATTACCAGGTCAAAGAGAAAATATTGCAAGCAACCAGAAAGAAACAATTTAAATATCATGGAACCACAGGATTACACAGGACCTTGCAGCTTCTACATTAAAAGACCATAGGGTGTGGAATATGATATTCTGTAAGGTAAAGGAGCTTGGATTACAACCAAGGATCAACTACCCAGTGAAAATGAGCATGATCTTTCAGGGGAGGTGATGGATATTCAATGAAATAGGGGACTTTCATAACTTCCTGATAAAAAGACCAGAGCTCAACAGAAAATTTGATCTTCAAATACAAGACTCAAGAGAGATATAAAAAGGTAAATGGGACAAAAAGAAACAACATGTTATTAATAAGGGCAAACTCTTTACGTCCCTACAAGGGAAGATGACACTTGTAACTCTTGAGAACTGTATTGTTATTACACCGTGTTAAAGGGGTATACATAAAGGGGGTGGGTATAAATTGACTTTGATGTGATGATGAAAAAAATCTAATCAAATGGGTTAAATGGATGCAAGTAAGTGAATTAATCTGATCTAACAAAGAAAATGAACTGAGAGAAAAGGAAAGGAGGAGGCAGACAAGGGTAAATTACATCACAGGAAAAGGCACAAAAACCTATTACAACAGAGGGAAAGAAGGGAGGGAGATGAGCATTGTTTGAACCTTACTCTCATCAGATTTGGATTAAGAAGGGAATAACATAATCAGTTAGGGATAGAAATCTAACTTGCCCTATAGGTAGTAGGAGACAAAAGGAGAAAGAAAAGGGAGGGGGCTAATAGAAGGGAGGTGGGAATGAGGGAGGCGGAGGTGGTGGTCAAAAGCAAAACATTAGTGAGGAGGGAAAAGGAGAAAGGAGAAAGAAAAGCATGAACGGGGGGGGGGGGAAGGATGGAAAAAAAGACAGATAGTTATCATAATTGTGAATGTGATATATATAAATATAATGGAATACTATTGTGCTATAAGAAATGATGAACAGGCAGACTTCAGATAAACCTGGAAAGAGTTGTATGGTTTGATGCTGAGTGAAGTGAGCAGAACCAGGAGAAAACGTTGTACACAATAACAGCCACATTAAGTGATGACTGACTTTGATAGAATTAACCCCTCTCAGCAATACAAGTATCTAAGACAACTCCAAAAGCCTCATGATGGAAAATGCTATCCACATCCAAAGAAAGAACTCTGGAGTTTGAATGCAGATCAAAGCATACTATTTGCTATTTTTTTTCTTCTGTTGTGTTTTGTTTCCTCTTTCTGGTGGTTCCTCCTATTAATTCTAATTCTTACTTACAACATCACTAATGTGAAAATATGTTTAATAAGAATATATCTGTATAGCTTACATCAGATCCCCCTTGGGGAGGGAGGGGGAGAAAAATTTAAAACTCAAAAGCTTATGGAAGTGATTGTTGATAAATCAAAATAAATTAATAAAAAAGGGAAAAAATAAGATCTTTGTTACAAGGGATGGTTCACTGTGTTTAAAAATGGTTGTGCTATAGAAACAAAAGGCATAAATACAAATAAGATAAAAATCTTTTAAAATAGGCTATTGCAGATGACAGATAATGAATGCCTGATTTTTTAGGAAGCATCTGTGGGAATGCAGAGGATTAGAAAATGCAGGCAAGGGAGAGATTTTTGCATATTCAAGTGAGGCAAGGAGAAGGTATAGGAAAGTAAGTACTAATGAACACAGTCCCAACTTGGAGGTCAAGTTTCCTTTAAATTCAACTCCTTCTCCGCTGGTTACTATGTATGGAGGGGGCAGCTTCCTTAGCAACAGCTTGGTCTTTTAAAGGAGCAGTAGCTGCAGTCAGCCATGGCTCCTAAGAAAAAAGGACAGGGCAAGAAGGAGAAGAAGAAGAAGAAGAAGACAGATATCCAGGTAGCTACTAAGGCCATCGAAGGAGTCGTAACAGAGACCCGGGAGTTCTACCACATCCAAATCCGGGACCTGGAGAATCGGCTTGACAGGTCAGTGAGTCAGGAGGCCCAGACAACAGCCAGCCAGGGTTCCATAGTCCGCTGGGGCAATGGGGGCAACAGACGCTGGGCCCCTGGGAGGGAGGGGCTGCCCTAGGTCCTCCTCCTGGCTCTGGTGGGAAGGGTCCTGGATATGGAGCCAAGAGGCCTGGGTGTTAACTCTAGCTCTGCCTCCAACCAACTCTGTGACCTTGAGCAAGTCTTACCCCCTCACTCCTGGCCTCAGCTTCCCCATCTATACAAATGAAAATGAAGAGGTTGGGATGGATAGCAGCCCTGGGCCCTTTCAGCTCTAACAGTCTGAATACCAGCGTGTTAGGGAGTCCAGGGAGTACCAGAGGGCAGCTCTGAGGACCAGGAAGCAGGAGTCCAGGGGTGGGTGATCACTGTGCTTGGCTCCTGGAAGGGCTCTGGGCCATAGTGGGACATTGACAATCTGACTTTAGGGTTATCCAAGCTCCTCTTTCTGAGCCCTTTCCCACCACTCAGCACCTCTATCTCCTCTGCCTAGGGTGACTGAGTAACCTCAGCTTTCTGAAAAGCTTGTTTATATTGAAGTAATGGGGACTTGGTGTGTTAGCCCTTCAATGAGGGGTTTGAATTGTACAAGGGATGGGTAGGGCAATCCACAGGGATAGATTATGATTGATGGCATCTCAGGTATCGGTCATAGGCCAGAGGAGAGTTTTTGGAAAGTGTGGTGCTGTCCTGCAATCACAGCAGGTAGACACCTGCTCTTTCACATACACATAAATCTCTTTGACTCTTTCCAAATCAGCTTGGCCCTGGCTTTGAAAAGTTCCATTCTGAAGAGTTGCATTCATAGCTCTATAAGGCTGCTAATATTAAAGCCACATGTTGATCTCTAGTATACTTATGGCATCCTTGGACCTGCTATTTTCTTCTTGTGCTTTTCTCCCAGGACGTAGAAAGAAAGCATCAATGACCCTACTTCCTACACATTTTGCTCATTGTCTCCTTCCCGAATGGGTAGGAAAAATCAGTAGGGAGCCTGTAGACAGCCTCTCTTGAAGCCTTATTCCCTTAAGCATCTTGTTCTTGCTCTTAACAACCATATGGCAGGAAAGGACTTTGCTCCTCCAACCCTTACCTGCCTCCTTCCTCAGGTACAAAAAGAAGTGGGATGAGTTCTTCCAGCAGGACAAAGTGTTGCAGGAAGAGTTTAACCAGCTGGCTCATAACAAAAAGGAGGTTGTTTCCTTCCTGAAACGAACTCTTAACCAACGTGTGGATGAGATCGCTGACCTTAATTCTCAGCTGCAGGGGCTGCAGATCTCCAAAGAGATGGAGAAAGATGCCTTTGAGGCCCAGCTGGCCCAGGTACGCCATGAGTTCCAGGAGACCAAAGACCAGCTCACCATGGAGAATATAATCTTAGGTAAGGGAAGAGCCCAAATCAGGCAGGCCACTATAACATCTTCACTGAATGATTCCAAGAAATTCAGCCACCGACCTAGGCTACACCATGGATGAGATAGGAGGAAAAGGCAGATCCCTGACCTCAAGAGTGATTACTTATCTAGGTAAGGACTTAAGAAACACACAGTAAACCAGAAAATGTTAAATGCCAAACTCTTACTCAAAGAAGTGGAACTAGAAAATAATGAATGTGATCATTTAACAAATGTACCAGAACTTAGACATCTCAAGGGGTAGTACCCTGTCAAAGTAGTCACCTTTGAGAAACTGTGAGTTTATTTCAGAAAGGCTGCCATTGCTTAAATCATTTCTGGAATCCTCTTCAAGGATTGCCTTCAGAGCCATTTGATGAATAAAAATTTAAAAAATTAGTGTTTTTTAATTAATTTAATTTTAGTTTTCAACAATCACTTCCATAAGATTTTGAGTTTTAAATTTTCTCCCCCTTCCTTCTAGCCTCCCTCCCCAAGACAGTGTGCAATCTGATATAGGCTCTACATATACATTCCTATTAAACATATTTTCACATTAGTCATGTAAATAAGAATTAGAACCAATAGGAGGAACCACGAGAAAGAAGAAACAAAACAAAATAGAAGAAAAAAAAAGAGCAAATAGTGTGTTTCAATCTGCATTCAAACTCCATAGTTCTTTCTTCGGACATGGATAGCATTTTCCATCATGAGACTTTTGAAGATGTCTTAGGTCCTTGCATTGCTGAGAAGGGTTAAGTCTATCAAAGTTAGTCATGGCATAACGTGGCTGTTACTCTGTACAATGTTCTCCTGGTTCTGCTCACTTCACTCAGTATCAGTACATACAAGTCTTGCCAGGTTTTTCTGAAGTCTGCCTGTTCATCATTTCTTATAGCACAATAGTATTCCATACCACAATAATATTCATATACCACAACTTGTTCAGTCATTCCCCAATTGATGGGCATCCTCTCAATTTCCAATTCTTTGCCACCACAAAAAGAGCTGCTATGAATATTTTTGTACATGTACACCTTTTCCAACTTTTATGATCTCTTTGGGATACAGCCCTAGAAATGGTATTGCTGGGTCAAAGGGTATGCACATTTTTATAGCCCTTTGGGCATAGTTCCAAATTGGTCTCCAGAATGGTTGGATCAGTTCACAACTCCACCAACAATGTATTAATGTTCCAATTTTCCCACATCTTTTGCAACATTTATCATTTTCCTGTTTTGTCATGTTAGCCAATCTGATAGGTGTGATGTAGTACCTCAGAATTGTTTTGATTTGCATTTCTCTAATCAACAGTGATTTGGAACAAAAAAAATTAGTGTTGAAACAAAAGTTGCGTCTTGTTTGTGATCCCAAAATACGTGACCTAGTCCAGTTACCACTTCTTTCATCAGACATAATTATAAATTACTTATATCTATTTTCATCCAAATTTCAAGAGATGATGATTTGCCACCAATGAAGCTAATAAAAAGAGTCCTACAATGTCTAAAGATCAGCATGGCATGGTAGACCAGCATGGAATTTAATTTGGAGTCAGAGGATATGGGTACATATAAAAGTTCTACTTACTACTAGCTGTATGACTTTGGACAGATCACGTAACCTTTTTTGATCCTTGTTCCTCCATAAAATGAGGTGGTTACACTAGATAAGCCTGTCTAGCTCTAAACCTTATGGTCATAAATCATATAAAGAGACCTAGAAGGGATCTCAGAGATCATCTATTCCAAACCCCTCATTTTGCAGATGAGGAAATTGAGGCCCTGGGGAGGTTGAATGATTTGTTGAAGGTCACATAGGCAATAAAGGTCAGAGCTGGGATTTGAACCTAGATCTTCCGGCTCTGGAACTAGCTCTATTTCTGCTCATTAAGAGGAGTTTCTAAAGTGTGTTTTAAAATTAATGTCCAGGGGCAGCTAGGTGGCACAGTGGATAGAGCACTGGCCCTGAAGTCAGGAGGACCTGAGTTCAAATCTAGCCTCAGACCAAACACTTGTCACTTACTAGCTGTGTGACCCTGGGCAAGTCACTTAACCCCAATTGCCTAAAAATAAATAAATAAATAAATAATAAAATCAATGTCCACATGAAAGAATGAAATGAAATGAATGAAAAAAAGTGCTTCTTAAGCACATATTATGTGCAAGGCACCGTTCTGTAAGTGCTAGGGCTACCAATGGGAAAAGAAGGCAGCTCTGCCCCCTTCTAATAGGAGAGATGACACGTACAGCACATCTTAGCTGAAAGTCATGGAGAGGTCCCATGGTTCTTCGAGTAGAGCATCAAAGCAGATGGCAACACATCCTTTACCACACACACACACACAAACACACACACACACACACACATCCATCTTTCATGTCATTTCCACTGATGAATTCATATCAGTTTAGGATGTAGAACTACTTGGTAATGCCAGGGATTTGGTGGCAACTTTCTTTTTGGGATCTTCAGCAGCTGTGCTTGCAGCACCCGCAGAAAGAGTTACCAGACCACATTTACACAGGGGTTGCTTCCCAGGACAATGGCTGTGAGGGTTGGACTGGAGACAGGACAAGTGATCATTCAAATAAATGTACAGCTCCCCAAGGAAACCACTTTGAAGGGGACGGCACTCATTTGGATATTGAAGTCAATCAGCCACATCTTGAATACGTATTCTAGATTTCTGAAAAGGGGGAAGTCACGGTAGACAGGAGACAGTGGGATTTAAGCCAAATCTTGAAAGATAAGTCTACTCTAAACAAATGGAAGAAAAGGAGAGAGGGCTTACCAAGGGGGAGGTTTCGACTGGGCAAAAAACAAAAAGGTACTGAGTATGCTAGGCACAGAGAAGACTAGGAAGACTGCATGAAGCAGAGGGTGTGAGTTAGGAAGCTGTGGCAAACATGGCTGGATCAGTGGGGCCAAACCAGGTCGCTAACAAGCTGGGAAGCGGTGGAGGTGGGCTGCTGAGAAGGATTCTGCCTGAGGAGCCTGTGCCCAGGAGTGAATCATTCCACATGCTCCAGGCCACCCTCAGGCCAGTTGGAGACTTTTGAGGGTGCTGGGGCATACTTGCTTACAAGTCTTTTCCGGGCAGGGGGTAAGCTGGCTGCCCTAGAGGAGTTCCAATTCCAGAAAGCTGATCTCTTGGCCAAGTTTTCCCTTTTGGAGGATCAGCTGAAGAAGCAGCAAGATGACTACAAGTCCTATGTTTGCCACATGGAAAGGAAGGCTTTGATGGATAAAGAAAGGTTTGAACCACCTATTGGTAATGGTGGGTTGGGGGATGGGAGTGGTGGGGGTACAGGATGGGGTGAAATAAAAGAGTGAGGGTTCTAAATGGTTCTGGTGTTATTCACCCAGATCAGAAGAGATCCAGTAGGAGATCTTGTCATCTAAGCTTAGGCAACTAAAATAGGAGTTTGGGGAAATCTACCTCTTACTTTCTAGCTGTGTAACCTTGCATAAGCCTGTGTATATGCTAGGCCTCAGTTTCCTCATCCATGAAGGATTGGTATTGGCCTAAATGTTCTCTGGAGTTCCTTCTAGCTCTGATGGTCTATGATTCCATAACTCCATGACCAGTTTGTAAGGCATGAGATTGGAGAACATCAGCAGAAAATCCCAGGCCTGAGTGAGACCAGGGTTTCTTTTTTCTTTTTCTTTTTTTTTTTTGGCTTGAGGGAAGAGGGATCTGAAATTGAATTCCAAGAATTCCTAAGGCCCTGGGCATCATACTAGTCCTTTTCTCTATTCTACAAAGACTTCGGAAGGACATAATCCATCGTATAAACACAGTGGCAGCTGAGTTTCGAAGGTTTTCTAGCTCCCAGATGGCAGAGACAACAAAGAGAGCTATTCGGGAGAATGTGACAGTGGCTCTGGATCTGGCCAAAATAAACTCTGGAAACTTGGAGCAGATAAAGGAGAATGATGGGCTGAAAGAGTCTAAGGTGGAGCTGTGCAAACAACTGGCCCTTCTGGAGAGAGATGAGAAGACCATGGTCAAAAATAGCCTCACTCATGTCAAAGTAAGAAGGGTTCTGACCTGTATGTACACTGAAGCCTTGTCCTAGAAGGAGGGTTTATCAGAGGACTGAATTCTTGATAAAGCTAAGGAAGCTGGGGTAAGGACAGAGTGAAGAGAGAATTTTTTTTTCTTTAGGACTAGTTCCTCCCCCCCCCCCCCCCCCCAGCAGCAGTGAAGTAGAGTTAGAAGTGGGGGAAGGAGTGCTATGGGAGAGTCAGGGATACAGGAAATACAGTACTACCTAAATGAATGAAATTAGGGAAGAGTGTCCTACAACTTTTTCTAATCTACCCTAGTGCCTGGCACAGTATTTGGCACAGAGGAGGCAGCCAACAAAAGTCTGCTGAAATTGAGCATCTTTAAAAACTAAAATTTACATCCAAGGTTTCGGTGGCTGCCAGGGAGCTGTCCACTACAGAGGTACTGACAGGCTTCAAGTAATGAGAATAATCAAACTATCCTTGGGAAACGCAAAAAGGGTCCCACCTTCTTTTTTCCTCTCTTTTCCATTCTCCCTCCCCCGCCTTCATCCCTTCTTCCATCTTCTGAAAGAGTTAGTGAGTTGGAAACTTCCTGGCCTGAAGATCAGTGTCTGTACAAAAGTCCTCCTCCATGTACTTTGGGTGATTTCCCCAATAAAGGGGGTAAACAAGGACAGTAGGGACCAGGTTTTTCTCCAGAAAACAAACTCTAGAATCTGTGTAACTGGCCTTTGGTACATTACAGAGAATTTTAATTCAATTCTTAGGGTTTAAATGAGCCCAGTCTGGCCTGGAGGATAAATTGCTGTAACCTAATGACTGATCATTGAGATCCATCTAAAAGGGAAGGAAGATGATGATCTCCATGCCAGGAACCTTCCCAGCAGTCACATTTCAGTCTGAATTCATATTTCATAATGTTTTCATGCCAACCTCTCTTATTTAAAGTTCTAGAACTCATTCCTAGGTCGTCTGCATTATTTCCACTTCTGGTAACAAAGCTTTCAATCACAATTTTTTTTGGGGGGGGCATATAGCTTTTTAAAAAACTTCCTCTTCTTCACAAGGCAGGTACTAGGACAGTATGGCCCTCCTTTGTCCTCCCACATTTCTAAACCACCTGTTAAATCCAAAGAGATGTCATGTGGCTATTCTGGTTCTGTGATTGGATGTATCTCACTGGGATGCGTCCTCTTTGGTAATAGAACTATTTCTGTATAAAGATTGTTGATACCTCAAGGAGCTTAGAGGCCTATTTGGGGGGAAAGACTCATGAATTACATATTAGAGAGTACAAGAGATAACTTGACAGGGCAATACAGGAGATGTCACAAGACAGCAAGGTGCTAAATAAACAGTGCAGATAAATGCAAAGGGAGAGCAGGAAGAACACCAGGAAGGGCTGGGGCCATCAGGAAAGGCTTCACTGAAGTGGGACTTAAAGAATAGGGAAGATTTGGGCAGATGGGGGGCCTTCTTTTAGGCAAGGGAAACAACATTCATTTGTTAAATAAATGTATGCACAGACACACACACCTATGTATTTAAATTATTATATACACTGGGGACATGGAGAAAGCACAATATGATTTGCTTCAACCCTGTAAACCACCTTGAGAAGATCTCAACCTACCCAGGGATGGGAGCAGGTCACATTTGTTGCTCATGCAGTCACTGTCTCTTGGCCTCTCCTTTCTCCCCTAGGTGATCCAACTTCTTTCTGAAAAGTTCCAGGAGCAGCAGCGTGCAGAAATTGAAGCTGACCAGCTTCAGCTAATATTGAATCAGGCGGAGATTGCTTTTCAGCAGGTGGAGGGAGATAATGAGGAGCTAAAGTAATATGACTTTACCCCTACTCCAGGGGAGTGAAGAAGAGGTGTGGGGTGGGTGGAAAATTCACCCCAACAGACTTAGTACTTAGCGGAAGAAGCCAGAGCTCTGTTCACATGGGGTAACTAACCAATGAATCCCCAAGTATTTATTGGGAGAATATTAGGATGGGGCCATGGAGAGGCCACTAACCTGGGAGTGAAGAGATCTGACTCCAGCCTTGACCCCGTTACAGACTTTGCATGGCTTGGACACAGACACCTCCATTCTCTGGGCTTCTGTTTCCTCCTCTGGGATGTAGGAGACAGACATATATGATCTCTTCATGTCACTTCTAGCTCTAAGAATAATGATTTAACCAGAGGCGGTTCCAGACCAGTCTAGACACAGGGAGTGAACAAGCCATTTGTGTACCCTCTCATAGTCAAGAAGCAGCATTGAGAGGTGTTGATCCTGGCTAATGCAGCTGCCCCTGAGTGTAGCTCCTACTTAGTTACAGCCCACCATACTCCTCCTATCATCACCATTGTCATCATCATCATCATCATCATCATCATCACCACATAATGAGAATGACGATGATGATAATTACAATAATGACGATGATGATAATGATAGTAATGATGGTGGTAATGGTGATAATAGCTATATGATGATAGCTAGTGTTTATATAGTACTTGAAGGTTTGCAAAGTTCTTTGATCCTCACAACAGCCCTAGGATATAGGTGCTTTATTAGCCTCATTTTACAGATGAGGAAACTGAGGCTGAAAGGTTAAGTGACTTGCCCAGGGTCACACAACTACGAAGTGTCTGAGGAAGGATTAGAACTCGGGGTCTTCTTACCTCCAAGTCCAGCACTTTATCTACTGCAGGGTGAGGGGTTACAGTGGATGGCAAGCCAGCTCCTTCATGGTCCTCTGTCCCCGGATCCCCAGGAACAAGATAAAGAGCTTGAGGATGCAACTGAATAGTCAGAAGATTGAGGGGAAGAGACTGAGAAGGGAGCTGGAGAAGGAGAGGGTTAATCGACAAAGCCTGGAGGTTTTGCTGACCAAAGCCACTCGCCACCTCCAGGACTTGCTAAAGGTGAATGTGTAGACCCGTGCTCGAGGTGTGGCCAGTCAAGGCTAAGATCCCAGAGGAGAACTGTTCAATACAAAATGTATACCATGTTCAGGAGGACCTGAGTTCAAATCCAGCCCCAGACACATAACTCTCACTAGCTGTGTGACCCTGGGCAAGTCACTTAACCCCATTGCCTAAAAAAAAAAAAAAAAGAAAAGAAAAAGAAAGAAAGAAAGAAAGAAAGAAAGAAAGAAAAAAAATGCACACCACACAACATGCCCCTAGGCTATTGGTCAATGAGCCAGAAATGGGATACTGAGTAACAGGGGGAAGTCCCAGCCCTTTGAACAAACTCAATGCACCATCATTGCTACTCCCAGCAGCTCCAGTGGACAAAGCGCTCTCACACCCTTCATCTCATTTAGCTCTCATCATAGAGGAAAGGGAAGCTCAAGGAGGCCTGGATTCTGCTGTCGTCTCTGCCATTAACTCCCTGTATGACTTTGGAGAAGTCGCTTCCTGTCTAGAATCATAGAATGCTAGAGGTGGAAGGAGCCTTAAGGATTATCAAGTTTAACCTCCCCATTTTGCAGATTAAAAAAATTGAGTCCCAGAAATAGGGAGTGATTTGACCCATGTCACAAAACATGTCATGTTCCATCTCTTGCCCTCAGTTTCCTCATGTGCCACAAGGAGATAACCCTGGTCTGGGATGCAATCCAAGCACCCAAACTGGTGTCTCACTGTGTGTGAGATGGGTGCTGAGTTTCACTGCTGTGATACTCACGCAGACCTGTGCAGATGGAGGCAGGTGGAGTGAGGGAATTGGTGAGAGCTCATAAGGCCAAACATTGGGCTTATCTTCCTCCTGATTCCCATTCCCCAGGTATGCCCTGAGAAAACTGAGGCTGGCAAGGTAGACATGTTGTTCCAGCTGGGGAGGAAGGAGATGCTTCGGAAGCTATTGGCTATGCTGAATGAGGCTATGGTGGTGGGGCCCCATATCCCCGAGTTTGTGCCTCCCTCAATCAAGTCCCCCTCAATCCAGTCCTTGATGACTATTGAAGAGAGGTGAGTGGTGATCTGGCTTTAGAGTCGTCTTTAAGAAGGAGGAGAGATTTGGGCTGGGTCTTACAGTATGCACAATTGGGGGAGAGGGGTCTTACAGGTGGGCTCCTTTTTGTGGTCTTCTTAATCCTCTTTCCTCTCAGTTGTCAGCAGCCTGAGCCCCAACCCCTGCTCCAGCAACTGGCCAACATTCAGCCTTACAGGCTTGGGGACTTGGGCCTGGTGCCCCGTCCACCTTCAACCACCGGGGATGGCCAAGATGCTGTTACATTCAGAAACCTTAGACCTGTTAAAGCCTTCAGCAGCCCTGAGGTGAGGAAATGATGGAGTGAGCATGAGGTTGAGGACAAAAAGGGAGGACCCTCCCAGGGGCAGCTGTTTTCTGATATGTGGAAGGGATGGGGTGAAGAGGCAAGAGGACAGAGCTCAGGCCTCTCCCTTTCCCTGAATTTTCCTTTTCCAGATTCCAGGTCCTCGAATTTTGAGAGGGATCAAGCAGGTCAGCATGCCAGCTATTCACCTGCACCCTAATGTGGGGGGACAGCAGGAATAGCACCACTTTCCCCATTCCCTGGCCCTCTGTTCAAAAAGGGAAGTGAAAGAAGAAATGCATGAAGAAGAAATGCAGACTTGGACCTTGGTGGCCTCATCTTCATTTCCTGGGCAAGGGTGGGAGAGAAGGTAAATGCTTTATAAAATGGTTACTACACAGGAATGGAAGAGAATCCATGCTGGCGCCTGAGCCCTTCCCCTCCCCTGCCCTGGAGCACTGTGCCTCTTGATCTAGAAGCCCTGGTGCCTGCCTATGATATGGTGCCAGCTGAGAATGCCTTAAGGCAAGGAGATCCTACTTTTTCCTAGAGGGGCTCAAGACTGCTTCATGAGTCACCTCCCTGCTAACCCGTCCCAGATTGGGCCAACCATTAGAGACTGATGAGCCTCTTCCCAGGCCAAAAGGATGGAAGGAACTCTTCATGAAGCTCCAATGGGCAGAGAGAGTTTGGAGGGACCTTCCATCAATGAGTGAGAAAATGGAGGTCTTAGTGCTTCTTAGAATGTCAGGCAGTGCCAACCAGGAACAGTTGAGTCATACTTCCCCTTAAAAACGGTCTGGGCCAGGAGACAGGCCCCTTCTTTCAGCCTCCTTCAAAACCTTACCTCAAGACTGAGGTCTCTCCATGGAGGGTAGCCCCTGGGCAAAGGTGTAGCACCTAGAAAGGTCAGGATAGGTAACACCACATTGTCTCAGGGAGAACAAAGGAAAACAGACACTTGAGTTGAATCAACTAAGGAAGGACTGTGACTCTTCTGTGATTCCTTTCAAGGCAAACCCAGAAAGACCAAGTGTCAGAAATCAGAGCATATATAAGGAAGGGGGAGGATAGGTGCCGCACTGCCCCACCCAATCAACAAGCATTTGGTAAATGCCTCCTATGTGCCCAACACTAGGCTAGGGGCTGGGGGTGCAAGAATGAAGAAATCCTTCGTCACAAGGAGCTTTCATTCTAATGGAGGGTGCTGCCAGGAAACTGCACACCTGGTGGTTTCTCCTCCCAACATCACTGTGAGGTAGGTGGAGAAATGGTTATTGGTCATTTTACAGGTGGGCAAAGTGAGGTCCAGATTGGGAGAGGTCTTGAAGCTGGCCACTCGTGGAACAAAGGTTGAACTCTGGTAGGGTCCTGCCTCTCAGAGTGGGGAGTGGGACCTTAGGGGTCTTCAGTCCTTCACCTCATGTACTGCTTGGCTTCCTAGATAGTCTCTGCTATGGAGCTGCTTGTCTATCCCATGAGGCATCATAACGGATGGATGCCCTTGATACTAGCTCATACATCTTGTCTTCTCAGAGAGACAGAAGGGTTGTGGGGAACAAAGGGAGCAGAGACTTCAGTTCAAACCTTACCCTCTACATCCCATCTCAAATACTGAAAACACTACACTCTATGCCCCTTTGTCAGTGACCTTTCCCTGGCAGCTGGGGGACACAGTAACTAATTAAAGTAGCTCCTCTTCCCTTGAGGGACAAGGGGGCCTCCCCTAATCTTTGCTCTCTCACTAGCCTGGCCCACAATGTGCCCATTTGGCATTTATGAGCTGTGGTGGGGTTGGAGGAGCTGCAACAGTTGGGCCTTCCTGAGGTGAACAGGAGCCCCATCTATGCAGCCCTGGTGCTTCTTCTTTCCCTGGAGTCTTACTTGGGAGGCAGTGTGATTCGGTGGAAAGAGCACTGGATTTTGAGTCAGAGGATCTGGGTTCAAATTTCAACTCTGCTACTTACCTGTGTAACTTTGAGGCTCCTTCTGGCTCTAAATCTACCACCCTGTGACTCTACTTAATATTCTGTTGCCAGGACAGCTGGCAACGCACCATGCATCACGGCCCTATGGCTGCCTATAGTTGTCCAGACTGTCTGCTCTAACCAGTGACACTCAGAAAAACCCAGTAAAGAACTGACCACAGGGAAATCAAGACCGCCTTACACTTGCACAACCACCTTGAACTTTCCCTAGAGTGTTCACATCTACTGTCTCATTTCAGTTGAAGGTCTACGGGTGGCTGGGTGGCCCAGAGGGTAGATGATTGGACCTGGATTCAAATCCTGCCTCAGACACTTCCTAGACCTAGCTGTGTGACCCTGGGGAAATCACTTAATCCATCTCAACTTCAGTTTCCTTATCTGTAAAATGGGGATGATAATAGCACCTACCTGCCAGGGTGGTTGTAAGTATTAGATGAGATCATATTTGTAAAGCATTTTACATACTTTAAGGCACAATATAATGCTAGGTATTCCTATTACTTGGGGCAGCTAGATGGTGCAGTGGATAGAGTGCCAGGCCTGGAGTCAGGAGGACCTGAGATCAAATCTGACCTCAGACACTTACTAGCTAGGTGACCCTGGGCAAGTGGCTTAACCCCGTTTGCCTCAGTTTCCTCATCTGTAAAATGAGTTGGAGAAGGAAATAGCAATCACTCCAATATCTTTGGCAAGAAAACCCCAAATGGGGTCAATGAAGAGTTGGGCACGACTGAACAATTACTATCATTATTACTATGTCTTCAAAGACCTTACCATTTACTGAGGGAAGGGGACATACAACATGCACATAAGTGAGTAAATATAAAGTAATTTCTGGAGGGATTTGCATTAATCACTAGGGGATCAAGAAAGGACTAGCATAGAAGGTGGCACCTGAACTGAACCTTGAAAGGAGCTAGAGATTCCAAGAGGCAGAGTGGGGCAGGAAGGGCACTCCAAGCATGGAGGACAGCCTGGGCAATAGCCCAGAGGTGAGAGATGGACTGTCTTGCACAAGAAAGAACAAGTAAGTCAGTCTGGCTGAAACATGATGGAAAACAATGTAAGATCAGCCTAGAAAGTCCTGGAACCAATCTGTGAAGGACTTTAAATGCCCAGTGGAGGGATCTGAATTCTGTCTTAGAAGTAATAGGAGGCCAGGAGCTTCTCGAACAAGGGAATGAGACCCGTTTTAGGATTGCTGGTTTGGCAGCTATATGGAGTCTGGATCGTGAGAACAAAAGCACAGGAAGATGGGTTAAGAGGCTATTTCCAATAGTGATGGCGGCCTGATCCTTTGATCCTCATAATAACCTTAGGAGGTGGATGGGGATTATCATCCCTACTGTAGTATTGTATTATCTGTTGACAATAAACATTCACAGGGGCAGCTAGGTGGTGCAGCGGATAGAGCACCGGCCCTGAAGTCAGGAGGACCTGAGCTCAAATCTGGCCTCAGACCAAACACTTGTCACTTACTAGTTGTGTGACCCTGGGCAAGTCGCTTAACCCCAATTGCCTAAAAACTAAAAAAAAAAAAAAAAAAAAGACAATAAACATTCACTATTGAGACCCAGGAGTGTTCATATGGCATTAGCACGTTGGATCTAGAACTCAGGACTCCTGAAACTCAGTTTAGGCATCTTTCCAGCATGCTAAAAGGACCCTTCAAGAAGAATCAGAATGGGGACTCGTGCCTGTTGTCGCTTGGGAATTTCTGCACCCAGATCTTTCCCTGCTCCTTTCCCAAACACGTTGGGTGCCATCCAAGGGTTGGTCTTGCTCCTTTCAAGCTCTTCTCTCGTTATCAATCAAAAAGTCATTCCTGACAACTTCACATAAGCCAGTCCCGTGCTAGGCACTGTAAGGTAGGAGGAAAGGGCATGAACCCTACTCTCAAGCAATTCTCTATCTGGCTGGGAAGAATGTATGTATAAATGAATGAATGAATGAAAACACATTTAAACTCTTACTATGTGGCAAGCATTGTGCTGAGGATACAAGTGCAATCATGACAGGCCCAGCCTTCAATCAGAGCGCAGGGTTCCAGGAGTGGGAATCCAAATTCCATGGGTGGCAGGGGGTGCGGTGGGGGAAACAGAGTCAAAGTACAGGCAGCATGCTTTGGAGAAGAAGATTCACAAAGAAAGAAAATAACAGCATTTCTATAGCACTTTAAGGTTTACAAAGCATGTTTCATATGGTCTCACAATAAGCCTGTGAAGTAGACGCTCCCCACTTTAGATGAAGAAACTTAAGGCTAAGAAACATTGTGTCCAGAGGCCTCTAGAAAACAACAGTGCACAAGACAAGATGGCATACAATTAAGGGCTGAATTTTGTGGGACAGGAAGAGTTTAAAGGGATAATCAGCTGACTATGCAAGAGAGCAAGGCTTGGATTGAGAATCGTCCTCTTGTGGGACAGTATGCACTGGGAAGACAAACTAGCATGTTGTGTAGGGTGGTTCAGAGAGATGAGATAGGGAGAACAGCTGGAATATTGCATAGTCCAGGAGTAATAACATAGGACTAAAATTTAGAGAAGGTGAATGTGGAAACGAAGAAAATAGGATATATGCTAAGGAATGTATTTTTGCCTTCCCAGATGAGTAGGAATAATAACAATAATGAAGCAGAGTGTGGGGATTGATGCAGTTTTCTCTGATGCTAGGCTAGAAGTATCGCTAAAAGGTGCAATTTGGGGACCATCAACTCTGCCTCTTCTCCCACCCCCAAACACAAACTGGGGTCCTTGCTAACTTTCCAGGTTCAAAGGCAGTCTAGCAGGCATGCTCTAGAATAATCTCAGAAATTAACAAAAAAAAAACTTTAAACTCTTTAAACTTAAGCTCCCATTTTTCCACATAGGCTGCCCCCCCCAAATTCATAGATATACAAGACACTGCTAATGGTCATGTAATTTGTTAGTAGTTTAAAATAGTATTGAAAATAGGCATTAAACGGGCCAGCTAGGTGGCACGGTGGATAGAGCACTGGCCCTGAAGTCAGGAGGACCTGAGTTCAAATTTGGCCTCAGACCAAACACTTGACACTTACTAGCTGTGTGACCCTGGGCAAGTCACTTAACCCCAATTGCCTGAAAAAAAAAAACAAAAAAAAAGAAAATAGGCATTAAAACAATGTATAGCAAGCTGCAATGACATTATCCCTGATGATTTCTTTCTTTTTCCTTTGGCACCATTCTTCCTCACTCATCAGAGGAGGATGGAAGGAGGTTAGCCAGATAAAAGAAGTCTGGAGCTTCCCAGTACAGCACCCCAGGGAAGGAGTGGGGAGAAAGAAGCCAGAGGCTGGACATCATTAGCTCTCACCGACCAAAGCTGCTAGCTTGACCTAATCTGCCCCCACCCCACCACTTGACTCCAGTCTGCTCCTATGCAAAATCCTGTGCTCTCCCTCAAATCTCTTCACCTTCACATCCCCTCCACCAGGAGATCCCAGGTTACACTTGGCTTTCCCCTGCACTAGATTGTAAGGGGTAGCCCACCTATCTGGTAGCTTCTATGCTTCAGTAGAAGCTTGGAAACCATCATGGCCTGTGGTCCTCTTTTGTCTCAATACTATTGCCCCAAAAATCTTGTGTGGAAGGACCCTTCCAGATTACCAGAATGAAGAAACTTGGGGGCTCTCCGTGTGTGCCTGTGCACATTCTAAACCCCTAGATATGTCCTTCGGTCCTCTATCACTTCAATGGGAGGGTGTCCCGGTTGGGATTACAAGCATTCCCATTCATGGGAAAGGAAGCTGTAGACCTGGGTTCTAGTTGCACTTCTGACACATACTGGCTGTGTGGGCCTGGGCACGTCATGTAATTGACCAGGGAGCTCTCTTAAGATTATTAACTGCAGAGCAGGTACTGACCTGTGCTAGTAAATTTTCTCACTAGGAGTACCAATTTCATACCAATGAAATCACACATCTGAGCTTTAAAAAAAAGTGAGAGAGTAGAAATTTATATGGCACTTTAATGTTCTCAAATCCTTTCTTTATCACAATCCTGTGGGGTCAGAAGGAAAAAGTGATGAGTAAAGCCAAATTCAAGCCCAGGTACTGATCTGGGAGGGGACAGGGCTCCTTTAAATCTATCTCCTTACTCTCAGCCTGTTGCTATGTATGGGACTTGTGTGGGGGTGGGTAACAGCTTCCTTAGCAACAGCTTGGCCTTTTAAAGGGGCAGCAGTAGCCAAAGCCTCAGAGGTCCTAGCCGCCATGGGGCCCAAAAAAGGAAGTGGGGAGTCAAACAAAAAAGGAGGTGGGGAAGGTGGGAAAAAGAAAGGCAAGAAAGGTGGTCCACTATCGCCTAAACCTGAAAAAGAGGTCATCACGGAGGAGATCCGCAAGTTTTATCAAATCCAGATCCAGGACTTGGAGAAGAGGATCATTCAGTCAGTGAGCTGGGAGGCCCAGACAACAGCCAGCCAGGGTTCCACAGTCCGCTGGTGCAATGGGGGCAACAGACGCTGGGCCCCTGGGAGGGAGGGGGGGGCTGCCCTAGGTTCCCCTCCTGGCTCTGGTGGGAAGAGTCCTGGATATGGAGCCAAGAGGCCTGGGTGTTAACTCTAGCTCTGCCTCCAACCAACTCTGTGACCTTGAGCAAGTCTTACCCCCTCACTCCTGGCCTCAGCTTCCCCATCTATACAAATGAAAATGAAGAGGTTGGGATGGATAGCAGCCCTGGGCCCTTTCAGCTCTAACAGTCTGAATACCAGCGTGTTAGGGAGTCCAGGGAGTACCAGAGGGCAGCTCTGAGGACCAGGAAGCAGGAGTCTAGGGGTGGGTGGTCACTGTGCTTGGCTCCTGGAAGGGCTCTGGGCCATAGTGGGACATTGACAATCTGACTTTAGGGTTGTCCAAGCTCCTCTTTCTGAGCCCTTTCCCACCACTCAGCACCTCTATCTCCTCTGCCTAGGGTGACTGAGTAACCTCAGCTTTCTGAAAAGCTTGTTCATATTGAAGTAATGGGGACTTGGTGTGTTAGCCCTTCAATGAGGGGTTTGAATTGTATAGGGTTTGGGGTGAGTGGGCAATGACTAACCCAAAGAGCTAAATGGGACTTTCAAGCATCATTCAAAGACCAGATACTTTGGGGACGGATGGACTTCTTGGTGCTGTCCTCAAAAACCATCACAGAAGTGGCTATTTGATATTTATGTAAATCTGATTTAGCTCAATTCTTTCCAAATTTGATTCTAAAATATGTACTGAAGTGTTCCCCTCCACCGATACTATCTGTTTTGTAATTAATCATAACACAGATTTTGAATGCCCCTAAAACAGGACTCAGAGGGAGCTTATTCAAAGTTTTCCCCAGAAAGGTAGAAACAACAGTCATGCTTCCAGCCTTTAGACTTTCTGCTCAATGTCTCGGACTCCCTGGGCTTTTCTCAGCCAGCACTGGGTAGGTCATCCAATTCAGCACCCCTGAAACTCCTGACCCCTTACTCCCCTAGGTATCAAAAGAAATGGGATGAGATGGTGGTGAAGGATAAACTCTTCCGGGCTAAGTTTGAACAGCTGGCTCAAAATAAAAAGGAAATTGTCTCCTTCCTCAAATGTTCTCTCAACCAGCGAGTGTTTGAGATCACAGACCTCAATGAACAGCTTCAGGGGCTGCAGATCTCCAAGGAGATGGAAAAGGATGCCTTTGAGGCCCAGCTGGCCCAGGTTCGCCACGAGTTCCAGGAGACTAAAGATCAGCTCATCTCGGAGAATGTCTTGCTGGGTAAGGGAAGGGCCCAAATCAATCAGTACATCAACACATCTTTACTGAGCACCATCTATGTGCCCCACCTTGGTTAGGTTATACCCTGGAGGAGACAGGAGGAAGAAGAGACAGTGTCGGTGCCTACCTTTGGTGAGCACATAGTCCAGGTGGGGAGATAAGATGTAGCCATATTGTACTGACTAGGTAAGGTGACTAGAAATTAATGGGACTCTAACAAACTGACCAGAACCTAGACATCCCAGAGAGTCCCTTCCTTCCTTCTTTCCTTGCTTCCTTCCCTCCTCCCATCCTTTTTTCCTTCCTTCCTTCCAAACTCTAGGTAGTCACTTTCAGCTGGGAGGGATGAGACAGTTTCATTGAGGAGATGGCATCTGATAGAACCTTGAGACATTAAGATGTCAATAAAGGACAAATGGGGTTGGGTAAAGCCATCCTACGTATACGGAGAAAGGTGAATAAAGATGGAAGACAGGAACATAGAACGTGTTCAGGGGCCAGTAACTGTCCACTCTGGCTGGAACATAAGGTATATGAAGGGAAGGAGTGTTAATTTGGACTAGAAAGGTAGGGTGTTGGGTCTTGAATGTCAGATTATAGACTCATTAGGCAGTGGGTAGTCATTGACAGCCTTTGAATTAAGGAGTGTGCGATAATACCTACAGGCATTCCAAAGAGGCAGCCTTAGCTCAAAACATTTCTGGAATCCAGTTTGGGAGCTGCCACCAAGAACCAGTTTATGAGTCAGAAAATGAGCTTTAATGATCTGAGAATCACACCCTATTTGTGATCCAGCTTAGTCGCCCACATTCATCATCCGACTTGGCTATGAAAGACTCGTGGCTGATTCCAAAAATCAAATCTACCATCCAAGGAAGCTCGTTATGTTCCCTTTCTGCTAAAAAGTCAAGAAAGCAGAGGCAGAATGTGGTGTTCTTTCTTCTGATGAAGCCTATAGTATGCCAGTGCTCATCTTCATTGAAGATGTGAAAGCCCAATTAGAATGTTTTTTTCTTCAAACTACAGATGCAGTCATTTCAGTAAAAAACCTGATGTCACATGAAACTTTGTTTGTAAGGGAAGGCAGTGTGGCACAGTGGATAGAGTGGTAGAGTTTGGAGTCAAGAATACTTAAGTTCAAATCCAACCTCTGACACTTCTAGTTGTGTAACCTTAGTCTCTCAGAGCCTCAGTTTCCTCATCTATGAAATCAGGCTAATAGGTTAGTTCCTATCCCACAGGGTTGTTGAGAGGCCGAAATTAGATAGTGTGTACAAAGTGCTATGAAAGCATGGAAGCTAGGTGGTGCAGTGGATAGAGCACCAGCCCTGAAGTCAGGAGGACCTGAGTTCAAATCTGGCCTCAGACCAAACACTTGACACTAGCTGTGTGACCCTGGGCAAGTCACTTAACCCCAATTGCCTAACAAAAATAAAAAATAAAAAGTGCTATGAAAGCATCAGTTGTTATTAGACAGGAGTGAACTCTCTTCAAATTTTCCAGTGGTACTTTGTCTATATCTTCTTATACCCTCTACCCTTATCCACTTCATCTTATCTCGTGCCTCTTTGTAGAACTGTTGGTGTCTCAGACTGCTTGCTGTTTGAAGGCAGGAACCATGTTGATGTTTTTTTCTTTGTTTTCCAGTTCCCAAGATAAATGTCTTTGATATTTTTTTTTTCTTGAGGAGGTGGAGAAGACAGACCTGTCAAAGGGACAAGCAGTCAAGAAACATTTATTAAGCACCTACTATGTGCCAGACACTGGGGATATAAAGACAGAAATTAGATAGTCCCTGCACTCGAGGAGCTTACATTCTAACAGGGGAGGTAGCATGTACATACATAATACAGAGTATGTACAGAATAACCACAAGGTAGTTTTGGGAGGGTGGGTACTAGTAGCTGGGATGGCTGGGATGTAGAAGATGGCACTGGAGCTGAATGGAGGAACTCCTTGTATAGAAACTCCTTCTGCCTACAACTCCTTTGTCACTTAATAGCATTCTGGAGATGCCTGCTAGCACTGACCCATTCACTGTCATACAGCTAGAATGGGCTCAGTAGGATGAGTTCAGGTAGCCCAAGCTCCAAGGCTAGCCCTCTATCTACTATGCTGAGCTATCACTCATCTTGCACACAGAAGGGACTTAATAAGTGTTTATTGATTGATTGATTGATTGTTGAAAGAATAATGGTATGCCACCATTGAGGTTATTTAAAAAGAATGGGCCACAGGGTTTGAAAATCATTCCCAAAGAGAAGCTCCCAAGTCCAGTCTCCCAAAGGGACCACTTTGAAGGGGGATAGCACTCATTTGGATATCTAAATTATGGTCTATTTGTTAAACAATCATTCTCATGTTGTTATAGTTGTGTCTTACAGAAATGCTATAGGATTTCTTACAAGGGAGACATCAGTGTGCAATGGAACAAACAGGGAGGCCTTGGTGAGAAGGGGTGGGATTTGAAGTGGGTCTTCCAAGTCACTTAACCCCATTGCTTAGCCAAAAAAAAAAAAATGAAGTGGGTCTTGAAAAATAAGTAAAATTTAAATAAATGGAAGGGAGGAGGGAGGGTGGTCTAGGAAGAAGGCTCTGCATGAGCAAGGGCCAGGAAAGGTTCTTACAGGGAGAGAATCATTGTTCCATGTAAGGAACAATATAGGCAGTAAGCCTAGATTAGAGGAAAGCACCTTGAACTTAAAGTCAGTGTGCCAGACTTCAAATATTGTCTCTAACACTTAGTAGCTGTGTCCATGGATAATTCACTTAAATTTTCTTTCTGTTAGTTTCCACGCAGGTAAAATGACGATAATATTACTTAAATTTCCTATACCACAAGATTCTTGTGAGCAAAGCACTTTGTAACTTTCAAAGTGCTCCATAAATGGGAGTTATTAAGAACAAGGATGTCAACTCAGGGAGAGCAGAGGATGCATGTAGCAGAGCTGTGGGAAATAAGCTTGGATCCATAAGATGCAGGTCACAAAGGAGCTTGAGGGGAGGGAGAGGGACAGGGGGTAGTTCTGGAGGTGGAGGCCTTAGGAACAACTGTCTAGAGGTAGAACACTGCACACCCCTTTCATGCCACCCTCCACAGGCCTGTTGAAGTCCTTTGGCAATGCTGGGGTCTGCTGACTCACTAGGACTTCTCTGGGCAGGGGGAAAGCTGGCTGCCCTTGACGACTATCGGGTCCAGAAAGAAGAACTCATGGCCAAATTTGCCATGCTGGAAGAACAACTGAAGAAGGAACATGATGAGTACAAGAACTGGATTTACTGCCTGGAGAAGAATGCTGTGTTAGAAAAAGACAGGTCTGAGCTCCCCAATAGCTGGCCTGTCTCCCAACCCTGTAAGGTCCAGGAAGGGCAATGACGCAAAGTAACACTGGATCTCCTGGGGATCCAAAAGAGTCTGAATTCATTCACTCAGACCTAAGGTCTGGGTTCCTCAACTCAGAAGCAGTTCTATCTGAGTGACCTGTTACCACCTTTATTATTTGTTTGACATTGCACAAGTCACTTCCCCTCTCTTGGCTTCAGTTTCCTCCTCTGTAAAAGGAGGGTATGGGAGTAGATTTCTAAGACTCCTGCCAGCTCTGCTGACGTCCAGTTTAGCAAGGCACTGGGGAGAGGGAGTAAGGGATCCAAGATCACAGAATGTGGTTTGGGAGAGGGGGGGTATTGGAAACTGCCTTCTGGGCAGATCTAGGACTCTGAACCCTAGGAGGACTCCCTCTCCTCCTCCCCAAACCTCAGACTGAAAAAGGAAATAGTCCAGCGAGTGAACAAGGTGGCAGTCGAGTTTCGCAAGGTGTCCGCTCTCCAGATATCAGAGACAACCAGGAAGGTAATCCAAGAGAACATGGCAGTGACCACAGAACTGGCCAAAGTGTCCAACCAAAGCCTACAGCTGTTCAGTGAGAACGAGGACCTGAAAGGGGTCACGAAGAAGATAAGCAAGCAGCTGGACTTGCTGGAGAGCAACAAGAAGATGATGTGTAATGATAGAATCAGTCGCCTCAAGGTAACATCTGGCCTCTCAGAGGCTGCCTTGCCTTGGGGGCTTGGGAGCCAGGGACTCTAACGTCTTTGTCTTTCCCATGGGATGCTTCACACCCTGGGATCTGAATTCATCCCTTGTAGAAATGAGAAGACTGTGGGGAGGGTGGATGGTGGTGAGTGGAAACATTTTGGGGGAATAAACATTCTCCCTCTCCTCCCACCCCTCATGGCTTATTTCTTCCTGAAAATGGTGGGGGGTAGGGCAGGAATTTCACATATTTTTCCTTGGATTTTTCTAGGCCTTTACAATTCTAAATGTATTAGGCATGATTATTTTCTGTGTGTTCAGTCCTAGGCTAAAGAGAGTGGGGAAGCTGTCCAATAAAGACATGGGGACAGGTAGACTTAGAAAGAGGCTGCTCTAGCCCACCCTTTGCTAGCCTCTGCCTCTTCACTATTCCTCTGTGGCCTTTCGTTTTCTATACTTCCTTCTGATGTAGACCATTCTAGACAGAGGGCATGGATAATTAACTTGAATAAAAATGTAAGGAGAGGGAGGGAAAGCCTATCATGTGACTTCCTGACAGCAGTGAAACCACCTGGAGAAATACATAGGGCTTGGGGGAGCAGGGTATGGGAATGGGGTGGCCTGTAGGAACCTGTGGGGGAAGATTGGCAGCCTTTTCCCACTGGTCTGTATGTCACCCATAAAGTCCATCATCACATCTTCCCCACAACCAACCTACGCAGCTAGATGGTGCAGTGGATAGAGCACTGGACTTGGAATCAGGAAGACCAGAGTCCCAATTCTGCCTTAAATGCTGTCACTCAACCTTTGCCTCAGTTTCCTCATCTTTATGTATCTCTCTATATAAAGTGCTTTGCAAACCTTAAAACACTATGGAAATGCTAGCTATCGTTATCATCCTAGCTGATATGGTTTCTGGCCAAAAAGTGTGAGGAACAGCAGCAGAGAATGGAAGAAGCTGCCAAGCTAAGGGCCATGTTGGAGCAGCTGGAGATGGCTTTCCAGCAGTTACAGCAGGACAACCATGATCTGAGGTAGGCCGCCCTCATCCAGGAGGCCCCGGGCCACTGAAAACCCAACCCAGGGAGTTAAGCACTTCTAGCTCTGCCCGACCAGGGTGCTGACGGAGTGAGGCTTCTGCAACTTACTGTGGAAGGCTTTACATGTCCTAATACATGTTGGTTAAACAAAAACTGGGATTGGATGTCAGGGGCCTGTGGTTCTAGCCCCTCTCTGATCCTCAGTCTCTGCATCTGTAAAATGGGAGATGACACCTGGGAGCGGGTAAGCATGACCAAATGGCCTCTTGAGGCTCTTCTCTTCCCCAGAAATCAGAGATTCTGGGGAAAAAAAGATCATCTGGTTGTTGGAGGAGCAATCTAAACAATTCTAGGATAATACAGTCCTGCCGTATGCCTCCCTCCTTTATGTCTGGACTGGGAGGGATTGGGGAAGAGGGTGAGCAAGACCTCATGATCCCTCATCTGACCCTCCCCAGGAATGATGTGGAGAAGTTACAGATAAAGCTCAGGTACAACCAGGTGAAAGCAAAAAAATTTAGTGAGGAGCTGGAAAGGGAGCAGAAGCGAAGTCACAGTGTGGAACAGGTGCTGACCCAAGCCAGGTTCCTGCTCCGGGATCTACTGTCGGTGAGGCTTCCCTGCAAGGGACACTGACCCTGGCCACAGGCTAATGGCCATGAGGGGTGGTCTTCTATTAAGAAAAATTGATAAAATCATGCTTCCTGCCTCTAGACAGAGAGGTGAGGAACTATGGTAATGGTACTAAACTCAAATAGAAGCAAATCCCTGCTGGCCTCATATCAACTTAGAAAACCACAAATAGACATTATCTATGTTGTGTGGTATGTTTATTTTATTAAACATTTTCCAGTTACATTTTAATGTGGTTCATTGAGCCAGTTTGACACTTCCAGGCTGCAGGTGTGGAATGAGACAACCAATAAACAGATGTTTTGCTTGACTGTACTTATTTTATTTGTAAAAGGGAGGGCTTTTATTTGGAGGCAGAGTTAGTAATGATACACACAAGATACATACACACTAAAAGAGTGTCAATGGCACTTTTAAAAAAATACAGAGAGCAGAAGGAAATTCAGACAATTAGGGCAGAGTTGGAACATGTTCAGTCTGAAACATGAATTTAAAAACTTGTTTTCCTCCTATTGGAGATCTGTGGTTTCATATGCAGTCCTCTTTTACTGTTCTCCCTATGGGGAAATGTTCATGTTTGTTGATGTGTGGCAAGTTCCCGATGATAAAGATTTTTTGTTTTTGACAAAGCAATAGGGCAGTTAACACTTTACCCGCCCCTGAGCTGTAGCTAGCATATCAAGGATGAACACAATGGGGAGGACCTGGGGCATACAGGCCACATATATAGATCCTTACATATGCAAGGCCCTACTTTAACTACAGCCTCATTTTACATTCATTTCCAAATAAACAGGTTACACTGGTAGAATTCCCTGGAGGAAATGCAAAGTTTATGAGCATCAGAGAGATGAAGTGACTGTCCTGGCTAGGCCAATGGCTGGTTAATCCAGCCAGACACTTTTGTACTCTGATTCTGTCTATGCTAAGCTGCTTCTCTGAATTTGGGGATTTTCACTTCACAAAAGGATTCACTACAAATTGTCTTTCAGTATAGGACTCAGCAAAAATGTATGTGCTTTGTTTTGTTTTGTTTTGGAAAGTCCAGCCTGGGAGTCAGGAGCCCTGGGGGTATAATTCTAGGTCTGCTCTGTGATCTTGGACAAGTTGCTTTCTCTCTCTGGGCCTTAGTCTCTTCCTGCCTGCCCCTACCCCTTTCCCCTACCCTCCTGCCCAGGGTGGTCGAGTGGTCAATGTAAGGAAAGCACTTTGGGGCCAAAAATCAATGGGCTACATAATTGCAGGCTCAGGATACAACACAGCTGGAGTTTGTGTGTGTGTGTGCTCATGCACACACATGTGTACAAGCATGTTCTGACCTCCTCTTATACCTTTGACTTGCCTCCCCTAGATGCAACCTGAGCACTCTGAGGATGGCCAGTTTAATGTGCTCTTCCAGATGGCGCAGAAGGAGACACTTCACCAGATGATGTCCATACTGAGCCATGCTGTGGTCCTCGGGCCACATGTGGCTCAGTTCATCAGAGTCCAGCGAAAAGCTCACAGCTTTTCCATAAGGACACTGCAGGAGAGGTGAGCAGTTACCAACAGTATTATTATTAATAATTCACATTTGTATTGTGCAATGAGGTTTGCCCAAGTGCTTTACCCAAATTTAGAGGTAGGTTGTCTAAGTACTATTATCATCATTTTACAGAAGAAGAAATTGAGTCCCCAAAAGATTGAGTGACTTTATCCATGGTCACACATCTAATAAGTATCTGAGGCAGGATTTGAACCATATCAGTCTCCTGTCTCCAAGTCCTGTATTATAACTACTGCACCATACTGTCCAGCCTAGTTTAAAAAAAGGTCACTTGGGGATGGAGTGGTGCTCGAAAATCTTCATGGGAGAGGGATTCTCAATGGAGTTTAAAGGATGCCAAAGGGTGGGTGGGGGCAGGGGCTGTCACCGTTCCATATCTGTTCCTTTGCTAGACTTCATGGCCCTGACTTGTCACCCTCTCAGATGTGAGAACTTCAAACCCATCCATCAGCTGACCCAGAGCATGCCGTATAGGCCGTCGAGCCTGAGTGCAGTGCTCCAACCAGCCCACATCCCCTTCAACCCAAAAGACATGTAAATACTATCCCAAACCAGTCGTCTCAGAAATTTCAAGGTATCTACTGCCCCTGAGGTGCCGAGGGGGGAAGCAGGAGGGAAAGGAATGATGGAGACAAAGAAGAGCCCTGTCATCTGCTGGTAGGGAGCAGGGAGGGAAGAAAGGGATGGAACTAAGGAGAACATAGCTCAGATATCACTTTCCCCGAATTTTCATTTTTCAGGTGTCCTTTCCAAACTCCAGACAACTCACACTGCCTGCTGTCACTTTGGAGAAGAGACAACTCTCTTCTGCCTCCTCTGTGCCCTCAGACCCTTCGGAGAAGGAAACAGAGGAGGAAGAGCAAGCTTCACTTTTGGAAGACAAACCTTTATTCCCTGGGGAGGGACAAGAGAATAATTAAATGTACCGTAAATTCGTGATTACACAGGTGTGGGTAGGTCTCACGTGGGAGGGTGGGGAGAGTGCAACAATGTGGGTCATGTGAACCCGGGGCCATCATCCTCACTGCACTTTACCTCAAGCCTGGACCAAGGCTCTCCCCAGGGGGGCTGGAATGCCAAGGCTCTGCCCTGTGCGTTACTCCAGTAAGGCAAGGAAAGGCTGCCGGTACCCTGTTCGGGGGAACAGTCCTTTATGAGTCGTGCCCTGGCCCACCCTGGTGGGTAATGTCACGTCAAGAGGGGCCTGTGCATGTGGTCCTTGCCAGGCTCCGCTGGCGGATGTGGCTGAGAAGCAGCTCCGTCGCCTGCTCCAGAAGTGGGGGTAGCTGTTCCTGCTCGGCTGCTGTGAACCTGTCCAACACGTACCGCTCCACGGCCCCTGGGTGGCTTGGTCGCCCAATGCCTACTCGGAGCCGGGGCATGACCTGTGGATTGGAGGGGTGAGCGGTACAGCGCTGACAGCTGCCTACCCAGAAGAGACACCGTCTTATCCAGAGCAGAAGGCTCTGCTTATTATGGCCTCCTGCTTAGCCCTTTACCTTGAAGCCCCTACCCAGGTACCACTGCAAAGCTGTGCCAGTAGCCCCACAAGGCAGGGTGAGGAATGAGGCCCAGGAGAGATGGAAGGAATACTGCTATAGGGGGGACGCAAATAGCAGAGCGACTCTCTGACAGGGGTGGGGAATAATGGTGGAATGCATTCTTCTTCTCCATGGTACCACATGGCTAGTCCTGGTGAATCAGGAAGATGGACATGCACAGGAGGACAGCAAGGCCAGGACTGAGGCTGTCACCAGCTCCCTTCAAAAATCTTACCTCAGAGGCAGCTAGGTGGCACAGTGGGTAGAGTACCGGCCCTTGATTCAGGAGGACCTGAGTTCAAATCCGGCCTCAGACACATGACACTTACCAGCTGTGTGACCCTGGGCAAGTCACTTAATCCCACTGCCTAACCCCGCAAAAAACCCCAAAAAACAAAATAACAAAAAACAAACAAAAAAAAAAA
>NW_020954571.1:11997121-12095060 GCF_900497805.2 Vombatus ursinus | reverse complement strand
AAAAAAAAAAGGAAGTCATTAACTTGCTATGTGACCTTAGGTAAGTCCCTTTCCAGGAGGGGCCTTGGTTTCCTCACTGGTAAAACAAGGGGATTGAACTGATGACCTCCCAGATCCCTTTCAGCTCTAATGTCTGATGAATGCTTTCTCTTATGGGTAAGAGGTCACATATTTCTAAAAGAAGGGAAGAGAGGAGCAAAAAACAATACCAAAGACAAACTTGAAATATTTAAGCTTTTGCTTCCAACTTTCAGTGAGTGGAAATCCCCAGGCTTTAGGGATGGCTGTGATGTCCAGGGCCAAATTCTCAGCTGAGCCCAGTTCTGCCCAGTGTTCTCTAGGCCCATCTCCAGCCTTCTCTTCCTTCCCTTCCCCCATTAGAGTCCACTTCCTGAGTCATATCCTGTTGGGCCATAGTCATCTTGTTTTGTCATTCCCCACCAGGGACATCCCCCATCTGCCTCCCACCCCCCAGGAGGTGTCATAAGTCATTTCCCCTTAGTAGGTCTCGGTTTCCTCACCCTTTCCCTCTGCAGTGAGTGTGAGATTAGGGCGGGGAGGGGGGGCGCAGAAATTGACTTTGAAACTAGCATAGAAAGAATGGGAAACCCATACACCAGGACCCTGAAAGAAATCGGAAGGTGGAGACTCCCTCTTCCAGGGGTCTGAAGTATTAGCGACTTAATCAGCTATTCCTGCCGAGGAGTTAGCTTTTTAGAAGAGGATCTGCAGGAAGTAGGTAAATTTTTAACTGACACAACTCTCTACAATGGTAAGATTTCAGGCCTGTGGCACCTGGAAGGGAAGAGAATTTGGGCAGAGGGGCATTCTCTGGGCCCTTCAAGTCACACCCATTATAAATCTACCTTGAAGCCACTCAAAACACAATCACTTCTGGGATAGTGTGGTGGTGATGAGGAAACTGAAGGCCAAATCGACAGATGAAGTCCTTGTTGTGACCTTGCCCAAGGTTATAAGCTTAGTGTCCAAAGTGGGACTAGAACCCAAGACTCCTCTGTGAGATAAAACAATTGAACTAGATGACAGCTAAGGTCTGTTCTAACAGTCTAACATGCTCTCGAGCTCCTTTTAGCACCAACATTCTTTATTCTAAGGTCCAGAATGCCAACAGACTCTGTTCTTAGGCCTCTTCTACCTCACACACTCCATGTTTTAAGGCTCCTTCCAGCTCTGACATTACCAATTCTAAGTTCCTTCTCTGCTCTTAGCACTTAATGGCTCTATAATGAACACTTGGCTACTTCTTGAGGTCAGTTAGTTGCTCCCGTCCTCTTGGCCTCCATCCCACTCCAAGGCAGGACCAGAGGACTGAGCCCTACAGATCACAAAGCACCATCTACCCAGGGATGGTAGCTGATGGCCTGGCCAGAGACACCCTGAGGGAGAACATGGGATTCAGGTCTGACTGTAAAACTCTTGTAACGATCAACAAACCAACAGATACTAACTGAGCGCCTACCAGAGGTCTACACAAGGCTCTGTGCTAAGGGCTAGGAACAGCACAGGGACGAAGGAACCTCCAGGTTCTTGCTCTCATGCTCGTAGCCTCATTGTAAAAATAAGACAAATATACAGATAACTACAATTCAAAACAATGTCCTATAATAAATGGTAGATTAATAGAAAGCATTATCTAGGCTGAGAGTATATATAGACATATATTATATATATTTATTTATATTTTTTATATTTTATATATGATATATATATTGATGAAGACAGCTAGGTGGTACAATGTATAGAATGCTTGGCCTGGAGTCAGAAAGACCTGAGTTCAAATTCAGTCTCATACAATTAATAGCTGTGTGGCCCTGGGCAAGTCATTTAACCCTGTTTTCGTCAGTTTCCTCATTTATAAAATGAGGTAGAGAAGGATATGGCAAACCACTCCAATATCTTTGCCTATAAAACCCCCAAATGGGAACATGAAAAGTCAGATACAACTGAAAACCAGCTAAACAACAATATAATTTTTTCTTTTTTCTTTTGGCCTAGGCAATGGGGTTAAGTGACTTGCCCAGGGTCACACAGCTAGTAAGTGTTATGTGTCTGAGGCAGGATTTAAACTCAGGTCCTCCTGAATCCAGGGCTGGTGCTCTATCCACTGCGCCACCTAGCTGCCCCCCAACAATATAATTTTCAAGCCAATTCAATAATATTTACTAACATCTACCAAATAAGAGAATAATAAATAAGATTGAAATAAGATAAATAAAATAATAAATAAAAGGTACTGAAAGATGTCCTATGCTCACTTATGGAGTTTATTATCTGCTGGGGGATGGGGGGATGGAATACAATATGTACACAAATAAGTAAATACAAGGTAATTTGAGAAAGGAGAAACACTCATAATTGAGGTGATCAGGGAAGGCTTCCTAGAAGAAGTCTTCTTCTGAGCAAAGCCTTGAAGAAAGACCAGAGTTAGGTAGAGCATGTTCCAGGCCTGGTGATCTGCTTGAGTGAATACACAGAGATGAGAGAGAAGGTCAAGTTTGGGGAAGATACTAGTCTAGTTTGACTGAGACATAAAGGGGAGTAGTGAGAATAAGGCCAGAAACATAGGTTAGACCCAGATGTTTGAGGGCTATGAAAGGGTAGGCTGGTGAGGGACCATTTAATAACTGGTATTTTTATAGGGCTTCCAAGTTTGCATTTTAACACTGGGGATCTCATTTGAGCCTCACAAAAGCCCTGTGAAGTAGGTGCTCTGGGTATTATCTCCATTTTACAGATGGACAAGCCAGCTAAACTTCTTGGCATCTCAGTTTCCTCACCTGTAAAATGAAGGAGCTGGACTCCATGGACTTTAGGCTCCTTCCCACTCAGTCTAGGCTTAGAAAAATTAAGGGACTTCCCCATGGTTACATAGCTAATAACTGTCAGAGAAAAGACGTAAATCCTAGGTTTTCTGGGCTCCAAGTCCACCATATATGTAACCTTGTGTCCCTCTGGAACAAAGGGCCTAGGCCGTGTGTGTGTGTGTGTGTGTGTGTGTGTAGTGGGGTATTTCTCAGCTCTAAGGCTCTAAATCCCCACCTGTAACCTAGGAACACCTCTGTATTGGACACCACAATTTTGTCTTTGCAAGCACTCTAGCTGTCATCTATCACAGGCAACTTTACTGCACAAATATCACCAAAAAGGGCACAAGTGGAACAGTGGGCCAGATGCCCCAGCTCTGTCCACCCTCACCTACAAGGCAATGCAAAGGAATGTGATACAATACATGTCTCTTTTTTTTCTTTTTTTCTTTTTTTTTAAGCTATTGGGGTTAAGTGACTTGCCCAGGGTCACACAGCTAGTAAGTGTCAAGTGTTTGGTCTGAGGCTGAATTTGAACTCAGGTTCTCCTAACTTCAGGGCCAGTGCTCTATCCACTGTGCCACCTAGCTGCCCCTACAATACATGTTTCTAAAGACCTTCCTTGGTGCAGGGCACTAGGGAAAAATGCAATATTGAAGCGTCACATTCAGTGCCCTCAAGCAACAGGGCGCCTGCTCAGAGGCTGTAATACTCAACTATGCAGTAAGTGCATTAGTGAGTTTTAAGACAAAAAGGTTATGTGAAGAAGCCTCTGGAGGTATTTGTGACTTGAATTTTAGCGACTGGGGTAGGGGTGGGGCATAGGTTGTATTATATGAATGTTAGGTAGGAATTCAGAAAGTGAAGGGGAAGGAAGGCTTGTTAGGCATCGGGATCAACCTGAGCAAGGGTGTGGAAGGGCAGGCAGGTGTTTGCAGGGTAGTGGGCAGAATCCCCAGTTTGGCTGAAAGCCTATAACCTACGGAGGGAAGTGAGATGAAATGAGCCCAGCAAGGTGGCAGGTTGTTGTTCAGTCACGTCTGATGATACTTCATCACCCAATTTTTTTTGGCAGAGATACTAGAGTGATTTGCCATTTCCTTCTCCAGCTCATTTTACAGATGAGGAAACTGAGGCCAGCAGGGTTAAATGACTTACCCAGGGTCACACAGCTAGTAAGTGTCTGAGGAAGATGAGTTCCTGACTATAGGCCCAGCGCTCTATCCACTCGCCACCTCGCTGCCCTTTGGAATGTGTTGAATGTCAGGGAAAGGTAGTTAAACTTTACTTGATATGTAGTAGGGAGCCACTGAAAATTTTTGAGCAGAAGTGACAGGATCTGATTTGTACACAGTGCCTGGCATTTACAGAAAACACTATGTAAGCAGCTAATTAATGCTTCTCTTATCTAATCTTAGCTATATATAAGAAACATTACTCTGGCAGTCTGAAAAACAATAGACTAGAGGTAGGGGGTGTGTGGAAAGAATGGAGGCAGGAAGACGTATAAGGAAATTATTGTAGAACTATTACCAGGCATTTGAGTACCTCTGAAACATTTAAAAATTGTGTATCTTGTGTGTCACCATTAACTGGGTGACAACTTTATCAGGAGGGCTCTGGGAGTCCCGTCTCAATGCTGCTCATCTGGGTCTAGCAGACTACCTATCTTGGGGTTCAAGTGGTTCCTCTAAGTCTTCTGAGCTCAACAAGACTTCCCATGAGCAGCTCCCAGTTTGCCCTTGGTGTCCAATTCAGTTAACCAAACACTTCTTCAAGATTCCAGTACACTCCACGGCTGCTGTGGTCTGGCAAAAGATCATTGTTGTTGCTGTTTAGTCATTTTCAGTGGTGTCCAACTATTTGTAACCCCATTTGGGGTTTTATTGGCAAAGAAATTGGGTCGGTTTGCCGCTTCCTTCTCCAGCTCAATTTACAGATGTGGAAACTGAGGCAGACAGGGTTTAGTGACCAGGGTCACACGGCTAATAAATGTCTGAGGTTGGATTTGAACTCAGTCTTCCTGACTCCAGGCCCTATCCACTCCAGCTCTATCCACTGCACTACCTAGCTGCCAAAGACCAGCTCCATGCAACTCTCTGTGTCCTAGGCAGCTTCTGCCTGATTAGACCAAAAACCTCCTTGTTCTCTCTCTAGTTTTCACCCTCAAGAGCACCTCTCTCCTTTCTGATGTCCTCTCCTTCAAGAATACCTTGAGCAGGCTACAAAGAGTGGTAGGTTAGGGAAATGGAGTAGACATGGGACCACGAGATTTGGAACTAAAAGAGAATTTGGAGAATATCCGTTACCATCTCCTTAAGCCACTGCAGAAATATGAACTCTTATAACATAACCTTTGGCCCATCTCTGACTCATCCCTACCCCCTGCCCACCCTCAGCCCCAGGACTAGACTCAACACAGAGTTCTTGATTCTTGGGGTTGATGCAAGAGGGTAATTTCTTTCTTTGGCTTGTTAGCCCCACCTGGAGTTACTCCAAAAATCTCTAAATGTGTTTCTTTTTGGCTACCGTCTAGGTTTCCCTCCACGTGTAATAGGGCCCTAGTGCCAGTACAGACACTTAAGATATATGTGGATATACACACATACATCTATGTATATATGCACACATGCACACATATATATATAGTAATAATAGCTAGCATTTATATAGCCCCTACTACACATTAGGTATCATGCTAAGCGCTTTACAAATATCTCATTTGTTTGATAAGCTTGCTCTTCTTCCTCCAAGGTATGTAGGCGGTCTGATCTCTAAATTCCTGACCTTGGGAACTTCTGAACTTTGAGTTACCCACAAGGTAAGCCCTAGGGCAGGTCCCACCCAGGAAACCTCCCTTCTCAGGCCAGAAGGCTAGATTTTAGTATTACACTGCTTAGGGTACACTTAACACAATGAATTCAAACTCATCTACCCAGGATACTGAGGTTCATAAATACTGTCCATAGACTGCCTTCTTGGGTCAAGTGGGCAAGTACATGACCACATGTGCCACGTCCTTCTGCAGGAAATCTATCAGTGCCCCACTTGTGGTCAGTCTGCTCTCAGGATGTCTCCTCAGACCTCTTTCAGACTAGCACACACAACCCCCACATGTCTCTGCTCCAAGGTGCCTTTTCTTGTTGCTTAGGGGAAGAGCCACATGGCCACAAGGCTTCTCTTTCCTCAAGGACCAGACCTACCCTGTTGTGCGCCAGTCTTTCTTCTGAACAGGGGAAGGCAAAAATCCAAAAGGCATCAAACTGGTCTTTCTGCTCACTTTTATAGACCATAGCTCTTCCCCCAAAAATCCATCCTCCTGAATCCTACCTTATATTTCCTTGTGATTTCTCACCTCTGTCATTTTATTTTCCTGTTTAGGCTCTTCCAGGCTCCACAGGCAAAATGGCAATGAGGTTTTGTGAAAAGGGTGATAAATCTGGAGTTTTCCCTGAACCTAGGTTTAAACTCTGACCCTGTCAACCTGGAGGGTGTGACCTTGAGCCAATCACTTCACCTGTGCCTCTGTTAAATAAATGAAGGGGTGATGCCCCTTTCAGCTCTAAATCTATGATTCTTCTCCATTATCTTTCTCATCTCACTAAGGGATCTTTTCTTGATATGTAGTTCTGGACCTACGGACACCTTGTCATTACTCTTGCCAGGGCAAGGTTTTGACACACCCATTCTTGGAGTATTCTTACCGACAGCAAGCATGAAGTATCTAGAGCCAACCCCCCCCCACCGGTACCAATCCCCCAGTGGCTTGAGTTCCACACACATTTTTAATTGAAGAAAATTCTATTCTTCTAATTCAAGATTTTTAGCAATTTATTTTGTGACTAAGTCCCACGTATTAAAGTGAAGGTAGAAAGCCTTTGGTGAACAATAAGATACAAGGTACAATTTATAGACCTTATCTACTCCAGTCTCCACATCACCAACTACCCATTGCACAGATGTCCTGTAAGGCATCTCAAACTCAACATGTCCCAAATTAAAACTATTTTTCCCCCACAATCCTCCCCTCTACCTAACTTTGTTTTTGTTGAGGGTACCACCATTCTTTCCATTACCTGAATTCTCCATTTCAGTTGTCTTCCCACCTTTTCCTCTCCTTTTTCCACCCTTCTCCTCTTCCTTTCCTCTCCACCCCCCACATACAAGCAAACTGTAACACTTGTGTGTTTTGCCTCTGTGACATCTTTCAGATCCATGCCCTTCTTTCCTACACTTGCCTTCACCTTTCTTCAAGCCTCTATCATTTGTCGCTTGGATTACTGCAATAGCCTCAAAATCCCCAAATCCAGCCTCTTCATTCCCCACAAACTACCAAATTGATTATCATTAAAGTATAGGTCTGATTGTGTCATTCCCCTCCTCAAGACATCCCAGTGATTCCTCATTGCTCCTGGGATAAAATACAAATGCCTCTTTTTTGGCTTTACCAGCCTTTTGCAGTTTGGCTCCAGACTTTCTTTCCAGGATTATTAGACCTCACCCTCCTTCACACACTGAAGCATCCAGCAACACGGATTTGTGTCCAGTTTTCCATCCACAATATCTCATCTGTTTCTGTGTCTGCCCAAATTGTCCCCCATGCCTGCAATGCCCTCTCTCCTCACCCTTTCCTCATAGAATCCCTAGCTCCTTTCGAAGCTCAGCTCAACTGCCGCCTTCTATAGGAAGCCCATTCCGACCCACCCCACCACTGCCAGGTACTAGTGCCCCCTACCTAAGAATGATTTCATATCTATTTTGTATTTAATTTTCTATTTACATAGTTTCTCCCCTCCCCCCAAAGTGTAAGTTCTTTGAGTGTGAGTCTTTAATTTTTATCTGTATCCCCCACTCCTATCCTTTCCCAGTGCCTTGGAACCTAGTAAGTATTTAATAAATGCTTGTTGAATTGAATTTAATTACCTAGGTAGGATGTGCCTGGCTCTGCTGTCCAGGTAGGGGAAACAATGCCAGCAAAAAAAGGGCAAAGAAACAGGAAAGTCCTAGGGGGGATCCCCAGGGAAATGGGGAAACCAGTCCTCTTGGAGAATTGTGGAGGGCAAGTGGAGAGCTGGAGAGGTAGGGTGAAGCAACATTGGAGGCAAGGTTGGAGAGGTATTACAGAGAGCACTGAACACTAGGCTAAGGAGTTTGGATTTCATGCTGGAAGCAGTTGGAAGCCATTTTGTGTTCTCCAACAGGGAAATGACATAGTTTCAAAAAGGTTAATCTTTGTAGGAACACGACGGAGCGAGAATAGAGGGGGAGGCCCGGAAGGAGGTTGTTGGAAATAACCTAGGTGAAAAGCCAAGATCCCTTGGGGTCTGGGCATCGGGAAGCTTAAATTCCTTGCTAATCACTTAGATTCTTTCTGCAAGGCCGGGACAGCAGACTGACAGCTCCCGATCAGGGTGCAGAGCCCTAGGGAATCCACTGAACTCTAGTGGGAATTGGAGATTAGGGAGGGAAGAAGGATTTAAAAGGATACTTCAAAGGAAGACTGGGCATGATTTGATGACTAGACATGCCTAGGTTCCAGCCTTAGTTTCATCACTTACTAACTACATGAATACAGGCAAGTCCCTTTGCTTCTCTGAAACCTTTCCTCATCTGTAACTTGGGAGTTTAATGTATGTACTACTGACTTCAGGGAGTTGTAAGAACCTGTTTTGTAAACCATAAATTACCATATAAACGTGAGCTATTGTTTATTACAGTTAGTTATCAATAGCAGTGAGAAGAATAACTATAGAGAAAATTTATGGAAGGACTCCAAAGGGAATCACATAGGATGAGGGTGGAGGGCATACACTTGTCCAATGAAATGGAAGAATTGATTTAAATATTGTTTTTGTTGCAGTGGTTGAGGTATTGTGACATAATGATGGATAGCCAGTCATTGTGGATAGTAGGTTTTGAAGTCAGGAAGACTTCCTCCTGACATGTCGGCTCTTTGACCATGGGCAAGTGAGTCGCTTAACCCTGACCCAGCAACTCTCCAATACTATAAATTACAGATTAGTTGTTGAGCTGTATTGGAGGGAGCTTTCACACTAGGAGGTACACCCCACATACAAGCACACAGGTGGGAAAAACACAGGTCTAGACTTCATTCATTGCTGTTATTAATATTAATAATCCCCTGCCTAGGTCCGGACCAGAAGAGGTCTTCATCCTGAAGGATGTGACAGAGATAGGGAGGTCAGAAGGGACAGTCCATTTGGAAGGAAAGTGAGGAGGTCAGTTTTAGACATGGTGAGTCTGCAAAGTTAACCCCCTGGCCTTGGGGAAACTGAGGCGACGGAAAGAGTCCTCCTCTCTCCTCTCAATCAACCCAGAAAAGCGAGAGGTTGGGCAAGGCACTCGGGTCTCCCGAGTCCAAGAGCCCCCCACGGCTCTGCCTACCTGCACCCAAGAGGCCTCCCAGGCTGATCCCTCCCACCCCCGGCCCGTCCCTCCTTCCGCTCCTCTGATCTCGCAGCTCCCCCTGGCGGCGATCGGTTGCCATGTCAACCAAGGGAACCCGGGGGGCCGGCGGGGGGGGAAGGCGGCACCCGCCCCCCGGCTCGGCCCCCGCTCACTCCGCGCCTCCTCCGTGCGCCTCTCGGCCGTTCTCCCGACTCGGAGCCCGCGGGGTGGGGAGAGCGGGCAGGAAAGGGCTTAGCTTGCTCGCTCTCCCCACGACGGCTAAGACCCCGGCCCAGGGTGCAGAAAGGGAAACTGAGGCACTGCTGGGCGGCAGACGGGACGCGCTGGGCGGCTCCCCGTCGGCGAACCGAGGGCTCGATTCCAGGCTCCCAGACGTCCGGGCTCCTGGGCCCAGACGTCGCTCTTCGCTTTCCTCTCCCCGGCACTTACGGGGGGCGAGGGGAGGTGCGGAGGAGGGAACGGGACCCCCCGGGGGGGAGGGGCCGCGGCCGGTGACGCACCGTGACACCCCCTCCCGCCCCCCACGGCGGGCGGGTCCGGGTCCGGGGCGGAGTCGCGGCAGGTGCGCCCGCGGAGTAGGCGGGCGAGGCCGGGCGGCGTCTCCCCACCCCCCCCTTTATAACGCGCCCCCAGCCCCTCCCCTCCAGGCTCCCCCTCATCGCCCCCACCCCCTCTCAGTGTCCTCTCCTCCTACTGCCTCAGCCTCTCCTTCCTTTCCTGCCCCAGCCCGGGCCTGGGAGAGGAGGAGGAGAGGAGCTAGTGTCCCCGGGCCCGGCTCTGGCTCCGGCTCCCGGGGGCGGCTCCCCCCACCCTCCCTTCCCCGCCCCTAGCCCCGCGGCGGCGGCGGCGTCGGAGCAGCCGGAGCCGAGAAGGAGGAGGAGACTGCGGCTCGCCCGGGATCCGCTCCGGAGCAGCTCCGCGGGCTAGCTGCCAGGCCAATGCAACGGGACGGGCCGCCCCGCGCCCCCGCCCCGATCCCGGGGCCCCGCCTTCCCGGCCCCGGAGGTGTTGGTAGTGTTGGCGGTGGCGGTGGCGGTGGCGGTGTTGGCGGCGGTGGCGGCTCTACAGCCCCAGCAGCCCCCGTTCTCTCGGGAACTACAAGTCCCAGGGGTCCTGGCGGCGGCCGCAGGGCGGAAGAGGCGGGGCCGGCACCTCGGGGCCGGAAGTGGCCCGGGAGGCGGAAGTGGCGGGGCCGAGGAGGGGGCTGGAGCGTGGGGGGCGCGGCGGCGGCGGTGGCGGCAGCGGCGGCGGCGGCGGCGGCGGCGGCTGCAGCAGGACCCGGTCCAGGGGCAGCGGGGGCCGCCAGTGGGGCGGCGGGAGGCACGGGCGAGGCCGCCATGGCCAAGCAGTATGACACGGTGGAATGCCCCTTCTGCGACGAAGTGTCCAAGTACGAGAAGCTGGCCAAGATCGGCCAGGGCACCTTCGGGTCAGCACCGGGACGGGCTGGGCCGGGGGTGGGGTGGGGGCTGGGGGCTGGGCCTCCTGAGGCCCCGGACTGGAAGGGACCTCCAGGGGCCGGCCGGGGCGGGGGCCGGGGCAGCCCGCGGGACGCTGGGGAGGGGTAGGGGAGAGGCCTAAGCGGAGCCGGGGGGCCGAGGCCCGGAGGCGGAGAGGGGACCGCCCGTTGGGAAGGGGGCCGGATCTATAAAATTAACAGTCTGACTCTAGAGCCTGGGGCTGGAGGCTGAGCCCTTCTCACCCGGACCTCGAGGCTGAGGGGGGCTCTTGGGCAGGGTCTTGGGCCCCGAGGCTGTCCGACAAAGGTAGGCTGGAGGACTTGAGGTCCGGCCCCGGGGGGAGTCTTCCCGGGACCCTGGAGGTTAGGGCAGCCTGGCTAGAAACGCTTTGGAGGGAAAGGAGTTCGGGTTATGGAGAGAAAACAGAGGCGGGGTAGAGGAAACCTCCGGGGAGTGAAGGGGCTTCAGCTTGGGGAGACAGCTGAACAAAGGAGGCGCAGGAAGGGGTGGAAAGTAAGGGAGAGTTTTAAGATCTTAAGGTCGGGGGTAGATCTGAAGGTGTCTTTTTACAGACAGATTTTTGGTTTTGTTTGTATATTTCAGTTAATGTAAGGGTATGGTTTGGTGGCAAGAGCAAGGGCCTGAGATTCAGGCCACTAATTGATAATGTGATCTTGGGCACACACACTCCCCCCACACACACACTTCAGTTTCCTCATCTATATAGTGAGCGGTTTTTAGAGTAGATGACTTCCAAGCTTCTTCCAGCTCTAATAATTGATGTAAGAACTTGGGATAAAGAGTCATAGCCATTTTTGATAAGTTCTGGGAGGAGGGTTAGAGTGCTGGGCAGAAAAGGAGCCTGGATAAACAAATGTGCCATCCCTTGGCTTGCAGTGAAGTCTTCAAGGCCAAACACCGACAGACTGGCAAGAAGGTGGCCCTGAAGAAAGTGCTGATGGAAAATGAAAAGGAGGGGGTAAGTGAATGGAATCTGGGTCCTAAACTGGAAGGGGAATGTGAAACCCTGGCCTCATTGTCCTCTCAATTTGTTCAGCCTGTTATCTGTGATTGATATCTATGGAAAACCTTAAGTCAGCCAGGAGTGCTACTAGATGTTGACTTCTTGAGCCAGTAGGACTTGAGGTCATGTAGGCTCACTTCATAGTGGCTTTTTACTATGTGCCTTGATTGTTCACACCAGTTTCTTTAAGTCCTGATTAATACCTCAAAGTTCATTTGATTCCATTAAACACCTTGTTAACTTTTTCTAGTTCTAACAACCTGTGAACTTGCTATACTAAGATCTACCTATCACAACTACTTTATTATTCCCCTTGTAGTTGATATTCCCCACCTCTCACCCCTTAAAAAGCTTTGGAGTGAGGATGTGGTAGGTAGAGCAAGAATTCTGATGCCTTAATTATATTGACAAATGAATATTGGCCCCTCTAGGAAAAATTTTATTCCCACTCTATTAATCTGTTAGGATTTGTATAAAAAGCTTGTGAAGAGCTCCATTTCAGTGAATTTGGCTAGCAAGAAACTAGGTTATCAATCCCTAGAAGGAGTAATTCAGAACTTTTATCAGCAAGAATTCAAATATGACATGGCTTCCCTTATTTAAGTTCACAGATAGAAGGGTGAACACCTGTGTTTGCATTGTCTCTCTGCAAAAGGAAATTATTATCAAGAAACCTTTATCTATCAATCTGTTTAATCCTAAAGAAATGATTTGAGCCCTCTGAATAGACAAGGTAGAAGGATGAAGCAGTGAACTACTAGATTGTCTTAACTAAACTTTTTATCTTGGCCAACATCTAGCACAGGGTTCTTAATAACAGGGGTGGACTGTTAATGAATATTTGTGAAATTGGACACCAGGAAAAAGTTTGAATTCATCAGCATTGAAATGGTTGAGTTGAGATATTTGGTTACACTTGGTAAATAGCATTCAGAGTCAAAGAGCAAAAGCCTTGTAAGTGCTTTGTCATGTTGGCTGGCACTTTGAGGCCAAATTAGAATATTTTTGAATCCTGTAATTCCCCAGATTTCATTTTTCAATTTTAGTCCGGATACGTGTCTGATTTTTAGCTTCTGGAAACACAGATCTAGATTCTTAACATTTATTTGCTGGGAGCAATCTTAGAAGTATCAACTCCCTCATTTTAGAAATGAAGAAACTAAGACAAAAAGAAATATTGACTTGCTCAAGGTCACACTGAGATGGTACTAGAACTTGATTGTCAGGTGACTTTCCCTCAAATCAGATTCACCCTAGGTTTCTAATAGTTTTGTAGGGATGGAGGAGCTTTCCAGAAACTAGACCTCTAGTCTAGTCAGATGGTAGGGTAGAAAATCTTGTTTTTTTTTCCTCTCCCCTTTCATTCATTTGGAAAGTCAGCCTCCCACTTATGTAGGAGGTGGTACTTGAGCTGAGCCTTGAAGGATTGAAGGAATCTTGCAATTCCAAGCGGTATATGTGAGGAGGGATAACTTTCTACCAACTGAAGATGGGGTGATGGGAAGTGAAATGTTATGTAGATGGAAAAATAAAGAAGCCAGTTTTCCTGGAAGAGGAATAATGTGAAATTAGTGTCGAAATAATAGATTTGAGCCAGGTTGTGAAGGAGTTTAAATGCCAAATAGAAGAACTTGTATTTTACCCTTGAGACAGTAGAGCCCATTAAAGCTTTTTGAGTCAGGAAATGGTGCTGTTAGATGTGTCTTACAGAAAGAAATCAATTTGGAAGTTGTGTGGAGGGTGGATTGAAATCCAGCTGCCCTGAGTCATGTTACCTTGGTCCCTCATTTTTGCCTCTCTCTTCTCCTGACCAGTTTCCCATCACGGCCTTAAGGGAAATCAAGATTCTCCAGCTTCTCAAACATGAGAATGTGGTCAACCTAATTGAGATCTGTAGGACCAAAGGTAACTTGTGTTTCTATCTTCTTGCAGTTTAAGATTTGTTCCTACCTCTGTGTCTATCTCCATTTCTGGAAACTAAATCATAAAATCCTGATGATACTGTGTTCCTCAGTACTAGTCTGGATTTTTCTTCTTTGGGTGCTGACTTTTTCCCTTTCCCAAATACTGTTTCTCTTGATTTTTATTGATTTGTTTATTTTATTTCTCTTGCACCACAGATGTCCATGATGGTATATTCTTATTGGACTTATACCTGGTGCCCCCCAGACAAGCATGGGTTAACCCTGGGGTACTGCTGCTGGGGTCAGTAGGGATTTGCTGATAGTTCACCTTAGGACTGGTTGTGGGGAAGAAGGTTCTGGGTTTTGACCATTGTCTCTCTCATCCCATCTTAGCCTCTCCCTACAACCGCTGCAAAGGCAGCATCTACCTGGTGTTTGATTTCTGTGAACACGACCTTGCTGGGCTGCTGAGCAATGCCCATGTCAAGTTCACTCTGTCGGAGATCAAGAAGGTGATGCAAATGCTGCTCAATGGTCTCTACTACATCCATCGCAACAAGGTGAGCCAAACAGCCCTTAAAAATGCCAGGAAGAATTTGGGAGGAGGTGGGGCATGTCATAACAAGAAATGCTTGAGCAAAGGGTAAGGGCGGGAATACCTATGGTGTGATGGGGAGATAAGGTTGGGGTGGTTTAGTAGATTGTTGTGGAGATCCTTAAATGTTAGATTGAGGAGGTTGACTTTTATTCTGTAGGTAACAGATGTTTAATGTCAAGGAGGGTGTCACATGCAGGGTTTAGGAAGAGCATTGTGTCAGTGTGTACAAGATGATTTAGAGCAGGAGAGACCAATTGAGAGTCTGATGCAGTAGTCCAACCACAGAATGTTGAAGGGCTCATTGGAGTGGTGGAAAGGGCCGATTTGTGAGGGCCGCTTAAATGCAGGTGGACTGAGAGGGATATAGGGTTTGCCCCTGGGGCGCTTACAGCCCACTTAGAGAATCAAGACAGACATGTTCCAAGCCCTAAGAATATAAAACCAAGAGTCAAACAGTCCTGCCTTCAAAGAGCTTCCATTCTGTCCAGGGAGATAGCAGCATATACATCTCTAACAGGAGTCCTTTAACCTGAGATCTGTGTTGGTGTAATCTTATGTATTTTATTTTATACATTTAAAAACACTCTGAGAAGGGATCTGTAGGTTTTATCAGATTGTCAGAGGTCTGCAACACAAGAAAGGTTGTCCCCTTTTCTCAGTATATCCTAAAGGAATGCAGAGGTTTTGGTGGGGAAGGTACTAGCAGCTAAGAGAATGAGGAAAGATTTCATGTAGGAGGAGACATTGAAAGAGGTAGAAGTGAGGAGGGAAAGCTTTTCAGACATAGGGTACAGTCAGTGCAGACGAACCACCATCATGGAAGGGAGTGTTGGGTGATAAAGCCAGAAGGGCAGGAGGGGGCCGGGTTTGGGAGAGCTTGAAGTGACAGCCTGAAGCATTTATATTTGATCCTGGAGGTAGTAGGGACACACAAGAGTGCAGGGTAGTGGGATTACCTGCTCAGACTTGTTATTTAAGAAAATCACTTTGGCAACTATGTGGAGGATGTGTTGGAGAGGGGAAGAGACTTAAAGCAGGGACACTGATTAGGAGGCTCTTATAACAGTCCAGAAGAATGGTGATAAAGGCAAAGAGGAAAGCAGAGACTGCCTTATTATATTGTCGTGAAAGTCCAAGGGAGAGATAGCGGGTAAGTGCTTTAGGAGTTCAGAGGAAGGGAGAGTTCTTCACAGTGGACTGGGGTAATTGGGGAAGGCCTAGTGGAGAAGAGGTTGGATTTGACCTGAGTCTTGAAGGATAGTTAGAATTTGTATAGAAGGAGAAATGCTTTCTAAGTGAATGATGACTATATAAGCAAATAGCCTGTAAGTTCCTGCTGTTTCTAGTTTCAAAAAGTCCATTGGTTTAACCTGGAGATCTCACTACTACCCCCTTCCATTAAAATGTCCATTTTTTCACAAGGTCAGACGTTCTTCTGGGAATATGATTTTTAGGAGGTGAGGAGGAGAATGAAATTCAAATGATAGCTAGGAACTTGGAGAACAAATGTGTGGGCCTAGACCGGGGAAATGCTGCCCCAGCTGGCAGAATGTGGATCAGAGACTTCTGAGGCCTCAGTCTTATGCTTTGATTTCCTGTGTGAGTCCATGTCCACTGGACACAAACCAAAGGGCACATTTAGGCGCTAACCTGTGTATCTGTGTGTGTGTATCTGTGTTTTGACAGATTTTGCATCGAGACATGAAAGCTGCTAATGTGCTCATCACTCGGGATGGGGTCCTGAAGTTGGCTGACTTTGGTTTGGCCCGGGCGTTCAGTCTGGCCAAGAACAGCCAGCCAAACCGCTACACTAACAGAGTGGTGACCCTCTGGTACCGGCCTCCAGAGCTGCTGCTTGGTATGGCCCCATTGGATGCTGAGGGGTGGGGGGGGGGGTGATTATGTGGAGCAGATGACGTGGCATTTAGTATTTGAGAGCACCTTTTCCCATAGCCCTGGAAGCTGTGGTATAATGGGAAGAGAGCTGAGAATCAAAAGACTTGGTTCTAGTTCTGGCTGTTCCACTAACTTAGCTCTATGATCTTGAGCAAGTCACTTGTCTAGGTTTCCTCCTCTGTAAAATGAGGTCACGTAACCAACTGTGGTGGTTTAAAGTTTGCATGGTGCTTTATATATATTATCTCATTTGATCCTTACCACCTCTGTGAGGTGGTAGGTGGTTTATTATTACCATTTTACAGTTGAGGAAACTGAAGCTGAGAGATTAAGTGATTTACCCAGGGTCCTACTGCTAGTAAATATCTATGGCAAGATTTAAACTCAGTTCTCCAACTCCAAGTCCAGCACACTCTACTGTGCCACCTAGTTGCCTCAGGAGAGTGGAGCAAGGCTAGTTGTAACTAAAAAAAAAGACAGACTGGGAAACTGACCCAGTCCATCTGTCTTTCTCTTTTCCCAGGAGGTCTGCATGAGAGCTAAGGGGTTCCAGATGGAATAAGTTCCATAACTACAATTGTCTCTTTTGCTCTTGTTCACAGGAGAGCGTGACTATGGCCCCCCAATAGACCTTTGGGGTGGAGGCTGCATCATGGCAGAGATGTGGACTCGTAGCCCTATTATGCAGGGCAACACAGAGCAGCACCAGCTGACCCTCATCAGTCAGCTCTGTGGCTCCATTACCCCAGAGGTAAGTTTCTCTCTCACCAACCCACGGTAAGACCCAGGGTCTTCAAAGGGCTATCAAAATATGCAAACCCTTTGACCCAGCAATAGCACTTCTAGGGCTGTATCCCAAAGAGATCACACAATCGGGAGAAGGACCCACATGTACAAAATTATTCATAGCAGCTCTTTTTGTGGTGGCAAAGAATTGGAAATTGACAGGATACCCATCAATTGGGGAATGGCTGAGCAAGTTGTGGTATATGAATGTAATGGAATACTATTGTGCTATATGAAATGATGAACCATTCTGACTTCAGAAAAACCTGGAAAGACTTGCATGGTCTGGTGCTGAATGAGGTGAGCAGAACCAAGAGAACGTTGTACACAATAACAGCCACATTGTGTGATGACTAATATTGATAAACTTAACCCTTCCCGGCAATACAAGGATCTAAGACATCTCCAGAGGCCTTGTGATGGAAAATGCCATCCACATCCAAAGAAAGAACTATGGAAGTTGAATTGCTATTTTTTTTTCCTCTTCTGTTGAGTTTTGTTTCCTCTTTCTGATGGTTCCTCCTATTGGTTTTAATTTTTACTTACAACATCATTAATGTGAAAATATGTTTAATATGGATGTAAATGTATAGCCTATATTAGATTGTGCACCGTCTTGGGGAGGGTGGTAGGGAGGAAGGGGGAGAAAAATTTTAAACTCAAAAACATATGGAAGTGATTATTGATAAATCAAAATAAATTAATAAAAATTTAAAATTTTTTAAAAATTAAGAAAAAAAAAAAGACCCAGGGTCTTACCTTCTGTAATCTGGTGACTTCTATCTTCTTGCTGAGTACCAGAGTATCAAGTCAAACCTAAAAATGCAGATATTACCTGCTTCCCAAGTTTTGGGTCCACTGGTAGGTGAAGCCCACTTAATTAGAACATAAATTAGAAGTAAAAGAAGTCTACCAAAAAATTTTTTTTTGCCAGTCTTCTAAATTTTCATGCTTGCTTGCTTTTGTCAGTGATAGCTAAAAACAAGCACATTTAACTGTTATATTAGGGACCTGATTACACATGGTTCTGTGCAGGAAAATTAGACTTGCCTTTTTAGAACATGTTCCAAAGCATTAGGACATGAGTGGCCATGAAGAGCCCAGTAAGAATAAAGGGATCTGGCAAGTGGCAGAAAAACTCCTCTAGAGCTCAGAGTTTTCTTGCCCTCCGTGCTGTGTGGGGTAGCCTCAGGCCCATAGCTTTTGGAGTTTTTTTTTTAATTAATTAATTTATTTTGATTTATCAACAATCACTTCCATGTGCTTTTGAGTTTAAAATTTTTCTCTCCCTCCCCACCACACTCCCCAAGACGGCACACAATCTGATACAGGCTATATATATATATATATACATTCTTATTAAACATATTTTCAGATTAGTGATCTTGTAAGTAAAAATTAGAACCAATAGGAAGGACCCCCAGAAAGAGGAAACAAAACTCAAACAGAAGAGGAAAAAAATAGCAAATAGTATGCTTCGATCTGCATTCAAATTCCATAGTTCTTTCTTTGGATGTGGATAGCTTTTTCCATCATAAGGCCTTTGGAGATGTCTTAGATCCTTGTATGGCTGAGAAGGGTTAAGTTATCAATATTAGTCATCGTACAACGTGGCTTACAGTGTACAACATTTTCTTGGTTCTGCTCACTTCACTCAGCCATCAGACCATACAAATCTTTCCAGGTTTTTCTGAAGTCTGCTTGTTCGTCATTTCTTGTAGCACAATAGTATTCCATTACATTCATATACCACAACTTGCTCAGCCATTCCCCAATTGATGGGCATCCTGTCAATTTCCAGTTCTTTGCCACCACCCCATAGCTCTTGTTTAGTACTGGGAGGACAAACTTTCTCCTTATTCAGACAGGGACAAAGATAACAAGATGGCTTCATAGTTTAGTTGGAGACAGTTGCATTAAAATTCTAGATTTTGGCCCATTTATCCTGTTGGCCAGGGCTGAGTCAACCGGATTGACATATAAAAGCCCCCTTCCCCAAGCTGACCATATAAGGGCTCTTCTCTCCCTTTGTAGGTGTGGCCTAATGTGGATAAATATGAGCTGTATGAGAAACTGGACTTGCCTAAAGGACAGAAACGGAAGGTAAAAGAGCGGCTCAAAGCCTACGTCAAGGACCCTTATGCACTGGACCTGATTGATAAGCTGCTGGTGCTGGACCCCACCCAGCGTATTGACAGTGATGATGCTCTCAACCATGACTTCTTCTGGTCAGACCCCATGCCCTCGGACCTCAAGAATATGCTTTCCACTCACAGCACTTCCATGTTTGAGTACCTGGCTCCACCCCGACGGAGAGGTGGTGGGCACATGCCTCAACAGCCAGCCAATCAGAGCCGCAACCCAGCAGCCACTAATCAGACAGAGTTTGACCGAGTATTCTAACTTCACATGGCAAGATTGGTCCTTTTTTTGTTTTTGTTTTTTTATATATATGTATATATACATGTGACTATTATGTTGCTGAGATTATGGGGCATTTTTAATCATTTCCCATTGCACATATATATATTTTTTTAAACTTTTGCTCTAGGCATCAGGGATCCTAGCTAGCATTTAGCCTGGACTGGAATGGCAAGCTAGCTAGTAGGGATGGAGCTAGACTGATATAAAGACATTGCAACATCTGCCTACTCCATCCCCAGGACCCCCATTTCTGGATGACACTTGGCACTGTCTTCCCTTCAGAAGAGATTTCCTTTTTTGAGGGGAGCAGGCACAGAGTATCCCCAGGCCTTCCTCTTTCTGGGTTGGCCTAGAAATCCTATAGGCTTCTCTTCCTTCCTCTGTTAGCCAGAGGGTTAGATAATTTTGGATAGCCTTGGGGTCTCTGGTGGTAGAAAAATCCCTGGCAGCTTCTCCGAGTCTTGCCTATGGAAAGTGTTCCTGTTGACTGATGGGGAGATCAGAACACCAGCCCTCTTTGAGTCCTGTGGTCCTCCTGATACCCTGAAGTGAATATTCTGGGAGATACTCTTCCATGGAGTGAACCCCTGGGAATCCAAAGGGATCAGTTGGGTCTGGTACCCCCTTGATCCCACTGCAGCTTGGAGGGCAGTAGAGCAATTTTAGTTTTCTTTTTAGAAGAATTGTATCATGTTAACCTCCGTTTGATTTTTGCTTGGCAACACTGGTTATAATTAAAAGTTGACTTTTCTTAACTGGCTGGCTGTTGTGTATTTCTGTGGTACGGTTGTAGCTTTCACACTCTCCTACCTTGTATTAGGCTTGCGGGCCCTATTTGTGACATCAAGGACAGCATGTTGAGGAGTAGAAATAGCTCTGCGTTAACTTCTACCTGTATGCCCTGGACAACTCACTTCACATCCCTGCCTTGGTTTCCTCATCTGTAAAATGTTTAATACTTTGCAGCTAAGCCTATCAGAAATGGACTTGACCACATTGGAGGAAACATCCAAAGTAGAGGTGGCAGCCTTGCTTCAGGGAGATGATCGATCCGATGAAACGGATCCTGAGAAGAAGGCAGAGCTGCTCTTCCCATCTGATTTTGCTTCTGTATGATTTGCCAAAGAGAATGATCTTTGTAAAGGCTATCCTTTACAACAATTACTAACAAGTGCACTATTACAATAACAATTGTAACAATTACAATGATTACTAATCAAGGGTCAATAACTAATAGGAGATAGCAAGAGACGACTTGGTTGCCTTTGAATCACATCAGTTCACTGTAGTGAACTATGTTGTAGTTACTGAAAGATCTGGAAAAGGGAATGACTGAGGTGCTATCATTGATCTTTGGAGGACAGAGGAGATAGGAGATGCTATAGATTAGAGGAAGGTAAATACGGTGCTAATTTTCAAAAATTAGGAAGAGACTAGGATGTGCAAAGTGTAGATAGGCCAGTTCTATTATTGAAACTTCTAAAATATAATTAAATATTTAGGAAAGGAGGCAAAGATTGCAATAGCCAGGACAACTTTAAGAACAGATCATGGCAGACTATTCCTTTTGGCAAGGGTGGAGAAGGGAGTGGGCAAGATTACAGGATTTAGGTGGATCAGAGTAAAGCTGTTTGAATAACACCAATGTCCTAGCAAAGCTTTTGCCAGTCACTTGGTGGTATCATGGAAAAAATGGAGATGTGGACTAGAAAATGGTTCAGAGGTAAATTTAGAGGTGATTGAATGGCTGGACAAAAAAGATTAGTCCTTTATTGGTTGACATCATCTTGGAGGAAATTCAGTGGAGTATCCTGGGAATCTGTTTGGTTCTGCTGTTGAACGGTTTTATTGATGACTTGATAGAGATATAAATGCATGCTTATTATTAAACTTAATGCTACACAAAGCTGGATGGGATAGCTCATGTACAGAATGATTTGTTAGAATTTTAAAATATATTAACAGTAGGACACAGGGTGAAATCTGATAATACGGAATTTGAAAGGACTAAGTATAAAGTCTTAGACCTCAGTTTATAAAAAAAAATGAAAGTGATAAGTACAAGGTAGAAAAGCAAGGCTAGATAATAGTTTGCCTGAGAAAGATAGGGGATGGGAGTGGGGTGGGGCAAGGTATTGTTAATGAGCTGTGGACTGAATAGTGGGATAGGGCAACCAAGAAAGCTCATACAACTTTTTAGGCCACAGTAAGAGAATGGCAGTGTCCAGGACTAGGTAGTCCTGCTGCCCTGGTCATACCAGATTTGAAATGCGATGGTCAGCTCCAGATCCTGCCTTTAGGAAGGACATTAGAAAGCATCCAAAGGATGGTTTGAGAATTATGTGAATTATGATAGGCATTAAATTCATGCCACCCAAGCATCACTTGAAGGAACTGAGGATGTTTATCCTGAAGAAGAAGAAACAGAACAGTCTTCAGGTAAATTGAGGGACCTCACATGGAAGAGGGATTATATTCTGTTAGGCCCATAGGACAGGATTAGTAACAGATAGAAGATCTAGGGAAGCATATTTAAACTTTATATAGAGAAAAGCTTAATAATTAGAGTTGTGCAAAAGTCCAAAAAAATGGGCTAACTCAGGAGGGAGGGTAGTGACCTTCCCACTGGAGGGCTTGCAATGAAAGCCAGATGGTCACCTGTTGGCTCTGTTGGAGGAGGGATTTCAGGTATCAGTTGGGCCTAGATGAATTAGGAAGTTATGTGATTGAGGAGATAATTATCCCTGCTGTTTCCCAATAGGCTGTAAGTATCAAATGAGATAACTAGAGGCAAAATGTTTTTAAAAATCTCAAGGTGTGGTTTCTCCTCCAGATACTGACCTGAGTTTTCTTTACAAAGTGAATGGGTCTGCAGACCTCTATGTAAAGCAATTTACGTATTGTGAATTTGCCCCCCTTGAGGGCTGTGAAGGAAGGGAGGGGCCACGGTTCAAGGATACATGACAGGCTGGGGACGGGTGGAACCAGGCCAGCCACTGGAGGTTTCTGGCCAGAATAGAGAGGAAGAAGGCAGGCATATGGGTGGATTGGGGTAAAGGTCGGTCTCTCCAGGCCAGGTCTCAAGCCAAGCTCCTGATCAAAGGTGACAGGCCATTTGCTTTTTCTAGAAAGGGTGGTTTTTATTTTTGTTTTTGTTTCTTTGGTGAGAGAGATGGGAGGCTGAGGGGCCGGAGCAAAGAGGGAGAGCACAGTACTGTACAGTAAAGTTAACATAGGTGTTTTTCAGAATGTTGATTTCTTTCAGAATTTCTTATGTAAAGTTGAATTTGCATAATGTAAATTTACATAAAGCAATTATTGTCTGTATAGTGCTTTAATGTTTGCAAAGCACTTTATACTGTTTTCTTTCTCATAACAACCCTGAGAGGTAGGTGCTATTATCTCCATTTTACAGATGAGGAAAGTAAGGCAGATTAAAGGTTAAATGACTCATTCAAGATCACATATCTAGTAATATGTCTAAGACCAGATTTTAACTTGAGTCTTCCTGACACCAAGTTGAGCACTTTAACCACTGCACCATCCACAAGTTTTGTACTTCAAAGCTAGTAGGTATAATGTTTCCTCTCTCCATGAGAGCCCCCTCACATTTGTATAGTGTAGAGGCAAGGGGGCTCCTTTGGTGTTTGAACTAAGGAGTCTCCAGCGTGCTGGGTACATTTTTGGATGGTGGAAATAATGTGTCATATTTTAAAAGTGATTGCATTTCTTTCCTAATACATATGTAGAGAAATATTCCTTCACTTTTGAAAATAGTTTTTTAATTGTGAAGGGACAGTTTTGTTTTTTTTAGCCTGCTTGTGAATTCGGCCTCAGCTATCACACTCAGCTTCAACTTGGCCTTCCTAGTTTCTCTGTCACCTATGATTACAGACATGTTGTGAGTCAGTCATGCATGAAAAATGTTGATTCACAGTAGGCCCCTGCCACGGCATGAGACCTGCTCTAAACGGTGCATCAGTTTTACTGAGTTTTGTGTAGCAACATTCTAGCCACTGTGATAGTGTTTTGTTCTGTTTTCATATAAAGGCTGCTATTAACAGAAAATCCCAGAAGAATCAGAACTGGAAGCCTGTCTACTTTGTGTTTCAAGGAGTAGGCAGAAAGACCCCACTGAGGGGGCTGCCTAAGGCCTTCGGTATCAGTAATTCATACTTTCCAAATTAACTCCATATCCATCCTTTAATCGTTGTTTTTGTTGTTATCATAAAGTGGTGTCTGACTCTTCATGACCCCATTTGGGGTTTTCTTGGCAGAGATACTGGAGTGATTTGCCATTTTCTTCTCCAACTTATTTTTTACAGGTGAGGAAACTGAGGCCAACAGGATTAAGTGACTTGCCCAGGGTCACATAGCTAGTAAGTGTCTGAAGCTAGATTTGAACAGGAGGATGAGTCTCCCCTGACCTGTACCCTATCTACTGCACTGCCTAGCCTGCCCCTCATTAGATCCCTCCAATAACCTCACTGGACAGGAATGGTTATTTTGTGCAACAAACATCCAATGTTGAGGCTCAAAGAGATTGGCCCAAGGTCACAGAGAGTTAGTGGTAGAACCAAATCGGATGTCTTCTGACTTGTAGTTTCAGTGACCCATCCACCCCACCAAGTTATGGTTGCTCTGTGGAGGACAAGGAAGGCTCGGACCTCTTAAGTCACCGCCTGTAGATTTTTTTTTTTTACTGTAACAAATGTTTTCATTTCACTTTTATTTGCATTCTAATGCCACATTTACTCCCGTGCCATAAGCTTTTGTTTCTTCAGTTTCTTCTGGGATATCCTTTTCTTTTGAGCACCCTCCTCTTCTGGTTTAGGAACAATTTGTTCCTTTTCATTAAGTATCATCTCAATATGGCAAGGAGAACTCAGGTATGGGTTGATTTGACCATGAGCCCTGTAAGTACGCCATTGCATTTTGGGAGCCTTGTTAACCTGGATATGCTCAATGACAAGAGAATCCACATCCAAACCCTTCAGTTCTGCGTTACTCTCTGCATTTTTAAGCATATGCAGCAAGAATGCAGCACTCTTGTTAGGCCAACGACCCTGTGTCCTACCCTACTGCTTAGCCTGGGCACACCTGCCATTATATCACCTGAAGGGAACACATTGTTTCTTCAATGTGACATCTTTCAAATACTTGGTAACTTTTTGGATATGCATGCCCTCGATAGCTTGGACTGTTTCACAGGTGTTCTTGAAGTGCACCCGGAGATTTGAACCCCTTGATTTGCATGATTTTGTGGGGTTCTCTGGATCAAGAGAGTACCTCACCATTTTAAATGATTACCTAGGACGAGTCAAGGGAAGAGCCGCCTGTAGATTTTTAGTCAAAAGGTATTCTCTCCAAAGAATCCATCATGGGGATTTTGGAGGACAGGGGTCATGAGAAACTAACAGCTACAGCTACAAAGACTTCTAGAATTGAGGGAGGCCATATCACAAAAGGAGTCAGTGCATTCCTTGGACGTGTTCAAGGACGGAGGTGATCTGGGGAAGTGATACCATGGCCTGAGAAGGAGGCTCTTAGAAACACTGCGAGAATTCTGAGGCTCCAGGGCCACAATTTCCTGGGGCACAGCATCGAGTCTCCTCATGAGGGCGCCACAGGACAGTTAACATCTTTGACCTCACTCCTTGAACAGAACTGTTAGGTATCTCATTTGACCCAGGGTGCTGTGAAAAAATTACTGAGACACTCAGAACACCATGAAACATAGAAGTCTGGGAACTTCTGCACTAGAGGACGCATGGCTGCTGGCTTCCAGGAAGGAGCTAGATTAGCCAGCTGATATTGGCCCGAGGGTTCCTTCTCATCGAGCGTGTCTAGAGATCATTTTTCTCTTGGTTTCACCACGTGGGATGGGAGATGAAGCCTCCCATTTCATTCCCAGCACCAAACCCAGTTGAGGTCCTCCACATTTGGATCATTGAAACTGTGGCCTTACTAATCTCCCTGCCTCTGGTCTCTTCCCCTTCCAGTTCTATTCCAGACGCTTTAATCCAGGTACTACCTCATCAGATACCTTTAATCCAGCTTCCTACTCCCTACAGGATAAAGTCCTAGCTCCTGCCTGGCATTCAAACCCCTGACAGTCTGGCCTCAGTCTACCTCTTTGCCACCTTATTTCCCCTTCCCCCCACCCCCAACCATCTTTTAGTCAATTCAATTTTCAGTTCACTGAACATTTTCTGAACTGGCATTCCCTAATCATAATTTGCACATTCTTATCTGTGCTCTTTCCCTCCTATGATATTTCCTACCCCCTCTTCTCCACCAATCCTAATCCCATCCATCCTCTTCAAGGTCCAGCTGTTCAAATCCCAACTCTTCTCACTACCCCAATCTACAATGATCAATTTTACAGCACTTAATGTCTGTACTTCTCATCTGACCTTTAAAACTCACAACAGAAGGCCGCCCCCCCCCCCCAATTTGTATGTCCTATGAACCCAACTGGACTGCAAATTCCCTGAGGGCAAGGCCCATGCCTTATGTTTCTTGGGCATAGAATAAGTGTTGAGGAGTGATGGATAGGTAAATGTGTTATCCTAGAGGACGTGAAGTCTGTGGCAGCTGGGTAGGTCTCACCCAAGGTGAAAAGACCAAAGTGCTGACATGGTGATGGGTAAAATGGCTGTTGTCAAGGACTACCAACTTGATTGATGTTCACCTGCGGAGAGGCAAACTTTTTGGTCACAGCAACTTCAGAGATCAAGCTACTAAGCTCAAGAAGGGTTAGGATCTCCACTGAAAAAAATTACGGAGCAGCTAGGTGGTGCAGTGGATAGATCACTGGCCCTGGAGCCAGGAGGACCTGAGTTCAAATGTGACCTCAGAACACTTGACTCTTACTAGCTGTGTGACCCTGGGCAAGTCAATTAACCCCATTGCAGGTGCCATAGTCATAGAATAATGAAATGATCTATCTGTTGTGTGTAGTCTTGGGATCTGGAACCTATGCAGTCTTGGGATCCATGGTTTCACAGTAAGGGAAAGATGGCTGAAGAACAGAGGAGTACGGGCTCTGAGATAAGAGCAATGACTTGACCATCTTGCCAATCTGAAATTATTATAATTTGGATAGAGACTGGTCTCAAAGCAAGAAGACCTGAGTTCAAGTCCCACCCACCCCATCTTGACACATACTGGCTGTATGACCCTGGGCAAACTTAACTCAAAGCTTTAGGCCAGGAGTGTCAAACTCAAATGGAAAGGAGACCACTAATCTATACATAAGGATCTCTTTGGGCCTCATATTGACTTAGTTTTAAAATGTGATATTATCTTATTTTATTAGTATTTATATTTATTTTGTTAAATATCTTCTTCTTCTTTTTTTTTTTTTTTGTGGTGAGGGAGTTGGGATTAAGTGACTTGCCCAGAGTCACACAGCTAGTGAGTGTTATGTGTCTGAGGCCAGATTTGAACTCAGGTCCTCCTGACTCCAGGGCCGGTGCTCTATCCACTGTGCCACCTAGCTGTGCCCTCACTATTTCCTAATTACATTTTAATCTGGTTCAGGCTTCACTGGCTGGCCAGTGTTTGACGCCCTTGCTTTAGGCAATTCTCTAAGATGATTGCTGTGATTGCTGTTTGTCCTTCCTTCTCCAAGAGGACCATGACATCAGGGAGCTGATGCCATGACATGCAAGTATATTGGATTTAAGTAAGAGAGGGCTGTGCAAAGTCACCAGCCTCACTCTCTCCTCCAGAGCCTTCTGGGTCCAGTGGCCAGATATATCAGCACAACTGGAGATGGCCCTGCTCTAAGATGAAAGGCCACAGAGAAGATACTGACTCAGCCTGCTCTGGTAGAGGGAATTCCCTCACCTGAGGGTTCCCTATACTAATAAAAACCATAAAGTCTAGTTCCTATCTCTATAACAAAGTGACTAACTCATATCTGTTTCCGATAAGAATTGAAACCAGAGATTTTTAACCTGTTTTATAGCACATGGGTTGCCTTTGATAATCTCATAAAACCTATAGCCAGGGGTGGGGAACCCCTTTGGCTTTGTTCTGTAAAATTTGGATTCGGTCAAAAGGCTGCATGTGGCCTCTAGGCCAAAGCTTCCCCACTCCAGTGAGTATAGCCCCTTTCTCAGAATGTTTTAAAATGCATAAAATTAAATACATGGGATTACAATGGAAACCAATTATATTGAAATAGTTATCAAAATATTTGTTTGAAAGTTCATGGACCTCAGGTTAAGAACTGTCAGGTTCTTAACCCCAGGAGCTAAAGCCAGGTTAGGAATAAATCTAGGTTAGAGACCAGAAAACTTCCTAGCCACACCTGAGTCATGAGATTTTGTGACAGGTTGTCAAGGACTGTAATCTTTCTCCCTTGGATATTTTATAATAACAATAGCCAACATTTGTGTAGTGCTTCCACTGTGCTAAGCACTCTACAATTATTTCATTTGGTCCTCACAACCACCCTGGGAAGTAGGTTCTATTATTATCCCCATTTTACAGATGAGGAAACAGGTGAACAAAATATTAAGTGACTTGTCTAGGGTCATGCAGCTAGTAAGTATCTCAACCTAGATTTGAACTCTAGTCTTCCTGACTCCAGGTCCAGCACTCTATCCACCACTGCACCAACTAGTCTCAAAAAGAAAAAAGGTAGCTGTTACTTGGGAGCGATTTAGATGTAATCTCTTAAAGTTACTCTCAAATTGTGAGATTGTCAATGTGTTTCTCAACATGAGGATTATCTAAGGATGGAAACTGATTTTAAACAAGTAGTTTATTGAAGGCTTTCTCTGTCCTTGTACAAGTCACCTTTGTGACCAGAAATTTACTTTCAGTGCCGCTCCAGTGGGGCCCTCTCTGGCTAATAGTGCCCAATCCCCATGCTTTGGACACTTGTCTACTTTCTTCACCCTCAGTAGATATTTACCCTCAGTCCCTTCTCATTTGTCCTTTAACCCCTGGCAACTCCAGAAACCAGTAAATGAAGCAACAGGAAGAAGAGAGCCGAATGACTCCAGCTTCTGAGGGCAGGAGGATGAAGGAAGAAACACACCAGGTAAGACTGTCCTGGATCGTGGTAACTTTGACTTGGGGCTGTTGGCAGAGGAGAGGAAGCTAGTGCTGAAAAGCTGTTGCTGCTGAGTGGATGGTAGCGGGTTGCTTTAAACTGTCAGGCAACATCTGAAATGCCTCTTAGAGCCTGGAGTTAGAGCCCTCCCTAATCTAAGCTCCTGCCTGGAAAAATCCCCATTCGGCTTCCAGCTACCCTTAGCTTTAGTAACTTTGGGTGTATAACCTTGGGAAAGGGGTCAGCCTGCCCAGGGGAGGAGTCAGTTTTGACCAGGGAGTTGGTGGAAGGAGTGGATTTTCCTGTGGATCCCTTTGGGGCACAGACAGATGGGGATCAGGAAGCCACATGATGAGGGAACTTTGGAGGCTTTGGTCAATTTATAGCCTGTGCCTTAAAGGACTCAAGTTATGGTTTAAAGTTTCTACGATTTGTCGGAGGATATCCACCTACCTTAGTTGGGATGAAAATGCTTCCTTTGAGGTATGTAAACTGAGCTCTGAACATTTTGATGTGAGCCAGAGGGACCCAGCTCTCTAGATCCTGGAGTGGTTAGAGGTGGGTCGTGAGAAGAGTCCTTTCCAGCCCAGGACTGTCTGAGAGCAGCACTCTCTGAGCATTGGGTAGGGGATTCTAGTTCCTTTCTTTCAAAAGTTCTACATCTGGACTTGAAGGGACTTCCTCAGCACTGATCTCTTTGGTGCTGGAAGTAACATCCAGAAATTGTAAATGAATCGTGACAAAATGGCCTGTGGGGACCCTTCTCTTATCATGGCTTGGTATTAGTTAGTGGTTCAACCAGTAATACTGATGCTCCTACCTGCTTATATATGTAGTGAAAAGGACCTTGATTTTCCAGCCTGACAAAATGTAGACAGTAAAAGAGAGTCATAGATGACCTAAAACTGAAAATAATTTTAAGAGTACATTTGGTGACCCTGGGCAAGTCACTTAATCCCTACTGCCTCACCAAAAAGGCAAAAAAAAAAAGAAAGAAAGAAAAAGAAAAGGACATTTGGCCTTAGAATGAAAAGGCATCCTAAGGCAACACTGTACAGGTACACCAATCTCGGTCTCCAAGTCCTGTCTTGATCCTACTGCCTTACCAGCTATGGGCAGAGGAAGCCTCAAAGGTTAGTGAAGATCATCCACATGTGAATAATGGAGAAGTGACCACAACTTGGACCTTGATAGAGCGAGTAAGATTCCCCAAATCTCTGGATGGTGAAAAATCAAATTGTCAGACTTTCCATTGTTCAAGTTTGCCCTAGAATCCTGTGAGTCCACTCTTGCTGGGAGAGGGTGGTTGCTATTTATTTCTCATGTTTTCAAGGTTATTTCACCAGGCTGCCATCTGCATTTCAGCCAGATGGGGAGATAAGGTCTTTGGCAGCCTCTCTGGTCCTTAGTTTTATCATCTACAAAGGAGATTTAACTAGATGATCTCTAAGGTCCTTTCCAGCACCAAAGAGGTTAAATACTTCTATGAAAATAAAGCTTGGAGCAGGGAAGCAATTTGCTCAAACAGGGAGTTAATGGTAGAGCCAAGGGTAAGATTAGAACCCAACTACTTGACTTCTAGTTTAGGGCTCATTTTACATCAGTCTAGGCAGAGGCAAGATGGCGGAGTAAAAGCAGTGACTTGCTTGAGCTCTCCTCCAAACCCCTCCAAATACCTGTAAAAAGAAAATGGCTCTATGCATCAGTCCAGTGCTTAGAATAGTGCCTAGCTTAATGGATGTTTATTGATTGATCGATCAAGAAAACTTTTGTTTTGTTTTGTTTTTTTGATCAGACTTATCTCTTTTTTTTCTTTAATTTATTTAGTATTTTATTTTTCTCTAGTTACATGCAAAAGCAATTTTTAACATTCGTTTTTAAAACTTTGAGTTCTAAATTGAGAAGGCAAGCAATTCAATATAGGTTATAAATGTGTAGTCATGCAAAACATTTCCATATTAGTCATGTTGTGAAAGAAAACGTAGACTAAGAAAAAAGCCCCTCGAGAAAAATAAAGTAAAAAAAAAAGTACGGTTTGATCTGTATTCAGACAGTTACTTTCTTTGGAGATGAATAGCATTTTTCATCATGTCTTGGATCCTTGTATTGCTGAGAATAGCTAAGTCAGTCACAGCTGATCATCTTAAAATATTGCTGTTACCTTGTACACAGTACATTTCACTTTGTATCAGCTCATGGAAGTCTTTCCAGATTTTTCTGAGAGCATTCTGCTCGTCATTTCTTATAGCACAATAGTATTCCATCATAATATGTTCAGCCATTCCCCAATTGATGAGCATCCCTTCAATTTCCAATTCTTTGCCACCAGAAAAGAGCTGCTACAAATATTTTTGTCCCTGTGGGTTCTTTTCCCTTTTGTTTTTTGTCTCTTTTGGGATATAGACCTACTAGTGCTATTGCTAGGTCAAAGGGTGTGAATGGTTTTATAGCCCTTTGGGCACAGTTCCAAATTGTTCCACAGAATAGTTGAATCAGTTCACAGCTCTACCAATGGTGCATTAATGTCTCATTTTTTCCCACATCCCCTCCAACATCTGTCATTTTCCTTTTCTGTCTTGTTAGCCAATCTAATAGATATGAAGTAGTACCTCAGAATTGTTTTAATTTGCATTTCTCCAATCAACAGTGAGTTAGAGCATTTTTTCATATGGCAATAGATAGTTTTGATTACTTCATCTAAAAACTGTTTATATCTTTTGATCATTTATCAATTGGGGAATGGCTCTTTTATAAATTTGTCTCAGTTCTCTATATGTTTGAGAAAAGAGGCCTTTATCAGAGAAACTTGCTTCAAAATTTTTTTTCACAGTTACTATTGCTAATTGTATTTCCCTCCATCCTATTCCCCCCACCCCATTTATTCTATTCTCTCTCTCCTTTCACCCTGTCCCTCCTCAAAAGTGTTTTGCCTCTGACTACCCCTTCACCCAATCTGCCCTCCCTTCTATCATCCACCCCTTCTCTTTTCACCTTCCCCTCCTACTTTCCTGTAGGCAAGATAGATTTCTATACCCAATTGAGTGTTTATGTTATACCCTCTTTGAGCCACTTCTGATGAGAGCATACGGTTCACTCACTCCCTCTTACCTCCCACTCTTCCTCTCCACTGTAAAAGCTTTGTCTTGCTTTTAGGTGAGATAATTTATCCCATTCTATCTCTCCCCTTCTTCTAGTACATTCCTCTCTCACCCCTTAATTTTCTTTATTTTTAGATATTATCCCTTTATATTTAATTCACGCTTATGCCCTCTGACTATATATACTTCTTCTAACTGCCCTAATAATGAGAAAGTTCTTATGAGTTACAAGTATATCTGCCTATGTAGGAATGTAAACAGTTTAACCTTATTAAGTCCCTTATGATTTCCCTTTCCTCTTTACTTTTTTATGCTTCTCTTGAGTCTTATATTTGAAAATTAAATTTTCTATTCAGCTCTGGTCTTTTCATAAAGAATGCTTGAAAGTTCTCTATTTCATTGAATATCTATTTTCCCCCTGAAGGATTATACTCAATTTTGTTGGGTAGGTGATTCTTAGTTGTAATCCTAGCTCCTTTGACCTCTGGAATATCATATTCCAAGCCCTCCAATCCTTTAATGTAGATGCTGTTAAACCTTGTGTTATCCTGACTGTGGCTCTATGATACTTGAATTGTTTCTTTCTGGCTGCTTGTAATATTTTCTCCTTGACCTGGGAACTCTGGAATTTGGCTAAAATATTCCTGGAAATTTTCATTTTTGGATATCTTTCAGGAAGTGATCAGTGGATTTTTTCAATTTCTTGATAGATGCTATCTAGGCTTTTTTTTTTTTTTTGATCATGGCTTTCAGGTAGTCCAATAATATTTAAATTATCTCTCCTGGATCTATTTTCTATGTTTGTTGTTTTTCCAGTGAGATATTTCATATTGTCGTCTATTTTTTCATTCTTTTGGTTTGGTTTTATTGTTTCTTGATTTTTCATAAAGTCATTAGCTTCCATTTGCTTAATTCTAATTTTTAAGGAAATATTTTCTTCAGTGAGTTTTTGTACATCCTTTTCCATTTGGCCACTTCTACTTTTTAAGGAGCTTTTTTCTTCATGAATTTTTGTTCCTCTTTTTTCATTTGGCCAATTCTGCTTTTTAAGGCATTCTTATTGGCTTTTTGTACCAATTTACCAATTTTCCCATTTGGTCTAGTCTGGTTTTTAAGGTGTTATTTTCTTCAGTATTTTTTTGTGTTTCCTTTACCAAGCTGTTGATTCATTTTCATGATTTTCTTGTATCACTCTCCTTTCTCTTCCCAATTTTTCCTCTGTCTTACTTGATTTTTTAAAATTAGTTTATTTTTAGTTTTCAACAATCATTTCCATACACTTTTGAGTTTTAAAATTTTCTCCCCTTCCCTCCCCATCTCCTTCCCCAAGATGGCATGCAATATGATATAGGCTATACATATACATTCCTATTAAACATATTTTCACATTAGTCATGTGGTAAGGAAGAATTAGAACAAATAGGAAGAACCACAAGAAAGAGGAAACAAAACAAAACAGAAGGGGAAAAAAAGAGCAAATAGTATGGTTTGATCTGCATTCAGACTCCAGAGTTCTTTCTCTGGATGTGGATAGCATTTTCCATCATGAGACTTATGGAGTTTTCTTAGATCACTGCATTGCTAAGAAGAGTTTAGTCTGTCAAAGTCAACTGTATGCCAATAAATTTGACAATCTTAGTGAAGTGGATGAATATTTACAAAAATATAAATTGCCCAGATTAACAGAAGAGGAAGTAAAATACTTAAATAACCACATCTCAGAAAAAGAAATTGAACAAGCCATTGATGAACTCCCTAAGAAAAAATTTCCAGGACCAGATGGATTTACAAGCGAATTTTATCAAACATTTAAAGAACAATTAATTCCAATACTATATAGACTATTTGGGAAAATAGGCAAAAAAGGAGTCTTACCAAATTCTTTTTATGATACAAATATGGGGCTGATAACAGTGTGGCTGTTGCTATGTACAATATTCTCCTGGTTCTGCTCACTTCATTCAGCTTCAGTCCATACAAGTCTTTCCAGGTTTTTCTGAAGTCGGCTTGCTCATCATTTCTTATAGCACAATAGTATTCCATAACATTCATATACCACAACTTGTTCAGCCATTCTGCAGTTGAAGGGCATCCCCTCAATTTCCAATTCTTTGCCACCACTGAAAGAGCTACTATAAATATTTTTGTACATGTGGGTCCTTTTCCCATTTTTATGATTTCTTTGGGATACAGTACTAGAAGTGCTATTGCTGGGTCAAAGGGTATGCACATTTTTATTGCCCTTTGGGCATAGTTCCAAATTGATCTCCAAAATGGTTGGATCAGTTCACAACTCCACCAACAATGCGTGAGTGTTCCAATTTTCCACATCTCCAACATTTACCAATTTCCTGTTTTGTCATGTTGGCCAATCTGATAGGTGTGATGTGGTACCTCAGAGTTGTTTTGATTTGCATTTCTCTAATCATTAGTGATTTAGAGCATTTTTTCATATTACTATAGATGGCTTTAATTTTTTCATCTGAAAATTGCCTGTTCATATCCTTTGACCATTTATCAGTTGCAGAATGACTTGTATTCTTATAAATTTGACTTAATTCTCTAGCTATTTTAGAAATGAGGTCCTTATCAGAGATATTGGCTGTAAAAATTCTTTCCTACTTTTCTGTTTCCCTCCTAATCTTGGTTGCATTGGCTTTGTTTGTGCAAAACCTTTTCAATTTAATATATTCAAAATAATCCATTTTGCATTTCATAATGTTCTCTATCTCCTGTTTGGTCATAAATTCTTCTGTTCTCCATAAATCTGACAAGTGAACTATTCCTTGCTCTCCCAGTTTGCTTATAGTATTAGCCTTTATCACAAGATTATGATCACAAGTATCATGAACCCATTTTGACTTTATTGTGGTATAGGGTGTAAGACATTGGGCTATGCCTGGTTTTCTGCCATATTCTTTTCCAGTTTTCTCAGCAGTTTTTGTCAAATAGTGACTTGTTATCCCAGAAGTTGGGGTCTTTGGGTTTATCAAATAGTAGATTATTATAGTCATTGACCACTGTATCTTGCATACCTAACCTATTCCACTAATCCACCACTCTATTTCTTAGCCAGTACCAAATAGTTTTGATGATTGCTGCTTTATAATACAATTTAAGATCTGGAATGGCTAGGCCACCTTCCCCTGCATTTCTTTTCATTAGTTCCCTTGATATTCTGGCCCTTTTGTTCTTCCAAATCAATCTTGTTATTATTTTTTCTAGCTCTATAGAATAATTTTTTGGTAGTTTTGTTGGAATGGCACTGAATAAGTAAGTTAGCTTGGGTAGAATTGTCATTTTTATTATATTAGCTCGGCCTACCCATGAGCAACTGATACTTTTCCAGTTATTTAGATCTGACTTTATTTGTGTGAAAAGTGTTTTGTAATTGTGTTCATATAGTTCCTGGGTTTGTTTCGTTAGGTAGATTCCTAAATATTTTCTAATGTCTACAGTATTTTAAATGGAATTTCTCTATCTCTTGCTGTTGGACTTTGTTGGTAATATATAGGAATGCCGATGATTTATGTGAGTTTATTTTATAGCCTGCAACTTTGCTAAAGTTGTTTATTATTTCATGTAGTTTTTTACTTGATTCTCTAAGTATATCATCATATCATCTGCAAAGAGTGACAGCTTTGTTTCTTCTTTGCCTATTCTAATACCTTCAATTTCTTTTTCTTCTCTTATTGCTAAAACTAATGTTTCCAGTACCACATTGAACAACAGTGATCATAATGGACTTCCTTGTTTCACCCCTGAACTTCTTGGAAATGCTTCTAGCTTGTCTCCATTACATATGATGCTTGCTGAAGGTTTTAGGTAGATACTACTTATCATTTTAAGGAAGACTCCATTTATTCCTATGCTCTCTAGTGTTTTTAAAAGGAATGGGTGTTGTATTTTGCCAAAAGCTTTATCTACATCTATTGAGATGATCATGTGGTTTCTGTTAGTTTTGTTGTTGATATGATCAATTATGCTGATAGTTTTCCTAATATTGAATGAGCCCTGCATTACTGGTATAAATCCTACCTGGTCATAGTGTATTAATCTTGTGATAAGTTGATGTAATCTATTTGCTAATATTTTATTTAAAATTTTTGCATTTATATTCATTAGGGAAATTGGTCTATAATTTTCTTTCTCTGTTTTGACTCTTCCCGGTTTAGGTATCAGCCTAATATTTGTATCATAAAAAGAATTTGGTAAGACTCATTCTTTGCCTATTTTCCCAAATAGTCTATATAGTATTGGAATTAATTGTTCTTTAAATGTTTGATAAAATTCGCTTGTAAATCCATCTGGTCCTGGAAATTTTTTCTTAGGGAGTTCATCAATGGCTTGTTCAATTTCTTTTTCTGAGATGTGGTTATTTAAGTATTTTACTTCCTCTTCTGTTAATCTGGGCAATTTATATTTTTGTAAATATTCATCCATTTCACTAAGATTGTCAAATTTATTGGCATACAGTTGGGCAAAATAGTTCCTAATTATTGTTTTTATTTCCTCTTCAGTGGTGGTGGATTCACCCTTTTCATTTTTGATACTGGTAATTTGGTTTTTTTTTTAATTAAATTAACCAAAGGTTTGTCTCTTTTATTGTTTTTTTCATAAAACTGACTCTTAGTTTTATTTATTAGTTCAATAGTTTTTTTAATTTCAATTTTCTTAATCTCTCCTTTGGTTTTCAGTGTTTCTAATTTGGTATTTAATTGAGGATTTTTAACTTTTTCTTTTTCTAGTTTTTTTTTTGTTTAGTTGCATGCCCAAATCATTGATCTCCTCTTTCTCTATTTTATTCATGTAAGCATTTAGAGATATAAAAATTCCCCTAAGAACTGCTTTCACTGCATCCCATAAGTTTTGGTATGTTGTCTCGTTATCGTCATTCTCTTAAATGAAGTTATTGATTGTTTCTATGATTTGTTGTTTGACCCATTCATTTTTCAGGATTAGATTTAGTTTCCAATAATTTTAATTTCCATGGCACTTCATTACATATAATATTTATTGCATCATGATCTGAAAAGGATGCATTTAGTATTTCTGTCTTTCTGCATTGAATTGTGAGGTTTTTATGCCCTAATACGTGGTCAATTTTTGTGTATGTATCATGTACTGCTGAGAAAAAAAGTATATTCCTTTCTATCCCCATTCAATTTTCTCCGAAGGTCTACCATATCTAACTTTTCTAAAATTCTATTCACCTCCTTAATGTCTTTCTTATTTATTTTGTGGTTAGATTTATCTAGTTCAGAGAGGGGGAGGTTTAGGTCCCCCACTAGTATAGTTTTGCTGTCTATTTCTTCCTCTAATTCCCTGAACTTCTCCTCTAAGAATTTGGATGCTATACCACTTGGTGCATATATGTTTAGTAATGATATTACTTCATTGTCTATGGTGCCTTTTAGCAGGATGTAGTTTCCTTCCTTACCTCTTTTAATAAGATCTATATTTGCTTTTGCTTTGTCTGAGATCAGGATTGCTACCCCAGCTTTTTTTACTTCAGTGGAAGCATAGTATATTCTACTCCAGCCTTTTACCTTTACCTTGTGTGTATCCCTTTGTTTCAAATGTGTTTCCTGTAAATAACATATTGTAGGATTATGGTTTTTAGTCCATTCTGTTATCTGCTTCCATTTTATGGGAGAGTTCATCCCATTCACATTCACAGTTATGATTACTATCTGTATCTTTCTCCTGGTATATACTTTTCTTTCTCCTTTCTCCCTTTCCTTTCTCACTAGCAGTTTGCTCTTGACCACCACCTCCCTCAGTTCACCCTCCCTTCTATTATCCCCCTTCCTTTTCTTCCCCGTTACCCTTACTACTTCTTCCCTCTCTTTTATCCCTCCTCCCTTTTCTTTCCCCTTTTCCCTCCTACTGCCTATAGGGCAAGTTAGATGTCCATACCTAACTGATTATATTATTCCCTCCTTGAGCCAAATCTGGTGAATGTAAGGTTCAAACAATGCTCATCTTCCTCCCTTCTTTCCCTCTAGCATAACAGGTTTTTGTGCCTTTTCCTGTAATTTACTCTTGTCTCCTTCCTCTTTTCCTTTTCTCCCAGTACAATCCCTTAATTAGATCTGATTAATCCACTTAGATTTTTTTATCATTACATCAAAGTCAACTTATACTCATCCCCTCTATGTATACCCTTTTAAAATGGTATAATAATACAGTTCTCAAGAGTTACAAGTGTCATCTTCCCTTGTAGAGATGCAAACAGTTTGCCCTTATTAATAACACATTATTTTTTCTGTCCTGTTTACCTTTTTATGTCTCTCTTGAGTCTTGTATTTGAAGATCAAATTTTCTGTTGAGCTCTGGTCTTTTTATCAGGAAGGTTTGGAAGTCCCCTATTTTGTTGAATGTCCATCTCCTCCCCTGAAAGATCATGCTCATTTTCACTGAGTAGTTGATCCTTGGTTGTAATCCAAGCTCCTTTGCCTTACAGAATATCATATTCCACGCCCTATGGTCTTTTAATGTAGAAGCTGCAAGGTCCTGTGTAATCCTGACTGTGGTTCCATGATATTTAAATTGTTTCTTTCTGGCTGCTTGCAGTATTTTCTCTTTGACCTTGTAATTTTGGAATTTGGCTACTATATTCCTTGGTGTTTTCAATTTGGAATCTCTTTTCATTTGGTGACTAGTGGATTCTTTCGATGGCTATTTTACCTTCTGGTTTTAGGACTTCAGGGCAGTTTTTCTTTATGATTTCCCGTGGTTTTCAGGTAGACCAATAATTTTCTCTCCTGAATCTATTTTCCAGGTCAGCTGTTGTACCAATGAGGTATTTTACATTTTTATCTCTTTTTTCTTTCTTTTGTTTCTGTTTGACTGATTCTTGCTTTCTCATGGAGTTATTAGCTTCCACTTGCCCAATTCTAATTTTTAATGAATTGTTTTCTTCTATTAGATTCTATCTCCTTTTCCATTTGGCCCATTTTACTTTTTAAGTTCTTCTCCTCAGTGAGTTTTTGTGCCTCCTTTTCTATTTGACCTATTCTGTTTTTAAAGGAGTTGTTTTCTTCAGTGTACTTTTTTTTTTCCAATTGGACAATTGTATTTTTTAAGGACTTGTTTTCTACAGTTAATTTTTGTCCTTCCTTTTCCAAGCTATTGACTCTCTCTTGCACACCTCTCATTTCTTTTCCCAGTTTTTCTTCTACTGCTCTTATTTGACTTTTAAAATCCTTCTTGAGCTCTTCCAAGGAGGCTTTTTGGGTTTCAGACCAGTTCATATTCCCTTTTGAGGTTTTGGATGTGGATTTGTTGATAATGTTGTTTTCTTCTGAATTTCCGCCTTGATCTTCCCTGTCCCCACAATAAGAATCTATGTTCATTGTTCATTTCTTTTTGCTCATGGTGTTTGCTTATTTCCTGACCTTTAAAAAAAATAAAATTGAGCTGTCCTGCTGGTTAGCTTCCTGTGCTGACCCAAGCTGACCCAAGCTTGTTGTGCTGGGAGCCTGGGGCCTGGTCACTGGCTTTGTGTGCTGAGGCCTCCTCAGATGCTGGCAGTTGGAGGCTGTAGAGTTCTGGCAGCTTAACTGGTGTTGGGCTGCAATCAGCAACACTGGAACTCTAGGGGCAGGGGTGGGGGACTCTGGCCCCTGGAAGATGCCTGCTCACCTGGGCCTTTCGCTCCTTTCTTTGGCTTCTGCTCACCCAGACCTTGCATTCCTTTCTTTGGTTCCTGCTCACCTGGGCCTTGCAAATGGTTGTTTCACTGCTGTAGGATGTTTCTCTGCCTGGAGCTTTTCCTCTTGGAGTTGTGCTTCCCAGAGTTTTGCTGAGGCACTGGGAGAGTTGGCTGTTGGAGAACGCAGTGGCAAGTGGTGGTTTTCCAACCCAGTTTCCACTGATTTCCCTGCCTGTACTGAGGCACTTGGGGATCCTGGTGTTGGTGCTTGCCTGCTCCACCACTCTGGGGTTCAGGATCTCCCCCAGTATACTGAGGTGGGGCTTTCCGCTGGCTTGCTGGGATGCCTCTCATTCTGTACTGCTCCCCCTCCCTCAGAGCGAGAGGGGCCTCTCACGTTAATCCCCCAACCTTCTTGGGCTACCAGATTGCTGTACCCTGTCTTTCTATTGGTTCAGTTGTTCCAGGTTTTTTCCTGGGGCAATATTTTCTGGGCTTTCAGAGGTCAGTAAGGGAGGGTGAGAGCAACTTACTTCTCACTCTACCATCTTGGCTCCTGGAAGCAGAATTCTCTCCTTACTTGATTTTCAAAATCCTCTTGAGCTCTTCCATGGCCTGAGACCAATTCATATTTTTCTTGGAGGCTTTGGATATAGGAGCTTTGACTTTGTTATCTTCTTCCAAATATTTGTTTTGATCTTACTTGTCACCATAATAACTTTCTATGGTCATAATTTTTTTCTGTTGTTTGCTCATTTTCCCAGCCTATTTCTTGACTTTTAATTCTATGGCAGCCCTGCACAACATATGACCCATGTACCCCTTATGACTCATGGGCCGCTTGCAGCCTGCCAAAGGATTTTGGGCAGCCCAAGGAAAATGTAGAGGATATAAAACAGGCCTGCACAATACACTACCCATGGGCTGCTTTGGCTGGCTGCATAGGGTCAGAAGATGGAGGGTCTTGAAGGAAGAGGGAGATTCCATTAGTGGATGGTGAGAAGGGAACGCATTTTGGGGATGCAGGATGGCCTGTACAAAGGCATGGAGAGAGGAAATGCAGTGTTGTGTGTGAATAGAGAAAAGGCCACTTTGTCTAGATTGTAGAGTATAAGAGGGGAATAATGTCCATTGAGAGTGGAAAGATAGGTTGGGGCAAAGTTATGAAGGGCTTTAAAAACTAAACAGAGGAGTTTATATTTGTAATAGGGATCAAATAAAGTTTATTGAGTTGGGGGAGGGAGTTGACATGGTTAGACTTGCCTTTAGGAAGAACACTTTGGCAGTGGAATAGATAGATTGGAATAATTCTCCCCCATTAGATTGTAAGTTCCTTGAGGGCAGGCATTGTTTTTTTTTTTTTGGCCTCTTTTTGTATCCCTAGCACTTAGCATAATGCCTGACACATAGACATAGTAAGCACTTAGTAAATGTTTATTGATTGATTGGAATATGGAGAGACCTGAGGCTGAAAGAACAAGCAGAAAGCTAGTAGAGACTAGCACTGCTCATTCAGAAAGATTCTTCCATTTTCAAAAATAAGTTTAAGTCATGAGTGCCCTCAGTACTTCTCTTTACAGATGCCATTAACTTTTGCTTTGTTTTTTCTACTCATTTTACTAAACGGGACAGAAAATCTTCCTCAGCTCACTAACTTTTTAATGTGGGAGAGTCAAAAAATGTAAAACCAAAACAGGAGCTAATAGCCAAAAAGATAAATAATCATCCCCAAAATGATCATAGAAACCATAGGAAATAGAATTATGAGTTACCAAGATCCCAGTTTTAAAAAACAAGTCTTATGTAAAACTTGCATCATGTCCCCATTGCTCATCTCTCTTTTTAAAAAATTCTCTATGAAACAATCTAGGGCTCAAAAGTAATCCCTGTGCTTCTCTTCCCCTCTCCCCCTCTCCCTCTGTCTCTCTCTGTCTCTCTTTCTCACCCTCTCCCTCCCTCCCCTGTTCCTATCTCTTATCCCAGACAGACTCCAGAGGGGTGGCACTGAGGGCAATGGTGACCTGGGGTCTTGTACTTGGGGAAATCTGTCTAAATTCAGGGGTAGAGAACCTGCTGCTTTGAGGCCACATGTGGCCCTCCAGGTCCTTGGGTACTGCCCTTTGACTGAGTCCAAGTTTTACAGAACAAATCCTTTTATTAAGGGTATTTGTTCTGTGAAATTTGGATTCAGTCAAAGGGCTAGACTTGAGGACCTAGAGGGCCTCATGTGGCCTAGAGGCTGCAGGCTCCCCATCCTTGGCCTGGATGGTCAGGGGGAAAATAGCAAGCAATTCTCCCAGCTGGTGCTAAAAGAGACATGAAGCAGACATGAGTCAATGAATAAGCATTTGTTAAGCACCTGCAATGGGCTGGGCAGTGTTACGGGCACTGGAGACACAGATACAATGACTGAAATAATCTCTACATGCAAGGAGCTTACATTCTAATGATAGAAAACAACTAGTTCACATCTAAGTGTATTCATAATAATTATAAAGAGAATAAATACCAAATGGTTTGAGAAAGGAGGGTGTCAGGAAATGCTTCACTTAGAAGTTGGTTTTTGAGCTGTATCTTGAAGGAAGAGAAGGGTTCCATTAGGCAAGAAATGAGGAGGGAGTGCATTCCAGGCACTGGAGATGGCCAGCGCAAAGACACTGGAGATGGGAGGTGGCTTGTTGGAGAGTGAGGAAAAGCAGGGCCAATGTGGCTGAACTGCAGTCCTGGGGCTGCAAGCCTTGAAGAAGCTGTTGGGCAATAACTCCCAGGATATCATGGAAGAGGGCAATTAGGCTCTGGGCCCAGGGAGGCGGAGTCTGGGATGATGGATAGAGATAGATGTCTGTCTCCCTGGAGAACCATACCTTCTCTTGGAGGAACACACGGAAGGCCATGATGGTAAGGAAGCAGAAGTAGGGAGGCATGCAGACACAACTGCAATCCTGAGGGCAGAGAGACAGGATCAGGAGAAGAAAAGAAAAGCCCCCCCCCCCCAAAAAAAGCCAGGGGATGAGAGGTATCATGGCATCTGTTTATTGGATTCTGTATATTACATAAACATCACTTTGATTTTTTGAAGAACAAATCAACAAATTTCATCAAATTCTCTTCCTACCTTCTATTCTTGGGCTCAAAGCTCACTGCAGGTGGTGACTGCAACCATGAAATTAAAAGACACTTGCTTCTTGGAAGGAAACCTATGGCAAATCTGGACAGTGTACTAAAAAGCAGAGACATCACCTTGCTATGGTTTTCCCAGTAGTAATTATGGCTCTGAGAGTTGGCCATTGCAGAATCGATGCTTTTGGATTATGGTGCTGAAAAAAAGTTTTGAGAGTTCCTTGAATAGCAAAAAAGATCAAATCAGTCAATACTTAAATAAATTAATTCAGGCTATTCACTGGAAAGACAAAATACTGAAGCTGAAGCTTAAATACTTTGGTCACATAATTAGAACGCGGGCTCATTGATAAAGACCCTGATGTTGGGAAAGATTGAAGGCAAAAGGAGAAAGAGATGGCAGAGGATGAGAAGGATAGATAGCGTTATGGGAACAACAAACAAGAACTTGGGCAGACTTCAGGAGAAAGTGGAGGACAGAAGGGCTTGGCATGCTATGTGATCCATGGGGTCACAAAGAATTGGACACCACTGAATTACAACACGTACCAGGCACAGTGCTAAGCAGTGGGGGTACAAACAAGAAAGATAGCCTGTATCCTCAAACAGCTTACAATCGAATGGGGGAAGGCTACCCCAAAAGAAGCTGAAAAGAGGTGGGGAGTGACCCCCGAGTTGTTTTGGGGACCAAGCCTAGCAGAGATGCCGACGGGAAAGCGCTCAGTTCAGATGGAAAGCTAGGTGGCCTTGGGAGGAGTTCAGGGTTCCACCCTCCACCCCCTCCAATCAAAGGAGAGGGGAGGCAGAAGGGGTTGAGCATCCAGCTGAGTGAATCAGCATAATTCTGTTGATCGTTGTATCCTGAGTGAGGTGTGAAGTTCTGTAGAGTTCAAACCCAACAGAGCTGCTGATGGAAAGACAGCTTTAGACTTTAGACAGAGGAGTTTACATTTGATTCTAGAGGTAACAGGAAGCCATTGGAGTTTACTGAATAGGCAAGTGGCACGGTCAGGTCTGTGTTTAGAGAAAATCACTTTGGTAGCAGTGTGGAGAGTGGACAAGAAGGTAGAGGTTAAAAACCATTTTCATAATAATACTAAGACATTGTAATTTCTAATATAGTAAATGTCAATAACTATAACCCACACAAATAAAAGTTATTTGGGATCAGTAATTTTTTGGGGGGGGCATCAATAATTTTTAAGAGAATCAAGGTGTCCTTGGGAGAAGCAATGTGTGTGTGACTTGTCCAGGTTCACACAGCCATGAGGTTGTTTGGCCTTTTTCTTTGGTTTCCCCAGCTGCTAGGGCCTCCAAGCCTAATAAATCACCCTGTGTTTACAGTACATATGTTTTGTATTGACTTATGTGTGGCCAGGTTGTCTTACTTGATACACCATAAACTCCTTGAGGGCAGGGTGATTTCGTGTGCATGAATGTGTTTGTGTGTGTGTGTGTGTGTGTGTGTCTAGCTCAGTACTAGGCACAGTGGATCACTTAATAAATGATTGATGGTGTTAACAGGATTTTACTGGGCCAGTCTCTAACCTGAGAATTATGAAACAACAGAGACAAATGGAAGTAATCAAGCAGCCATTTAATTAATTTGTTTTATTATGAGGAATAGATTTGCAAATTGGGAATTCTCCTGATCTGAATTCCACCTTGCAGAAGTGAAGACACAGGTTAAATACATAAGTCATAATGGGAAGAGAGCAGGGAAGGTGAATTACAAACACTCATTTCTAGAGCCAGCCCATAAATCCCACAATACTAAGGTACAGGTGTCCTGTTTTTAAGTCTTTGGGGGTCGTTACTTGGTGGGTAACGGGACCAGAGTTCTGTGACAGGAACAGGTTCTCTAATCTTTGATTCGCTTCACTTCAGGTACACAGATTGTAAGCGTTGTCAGAGTTTGATTATTTCAAGCAGCACTGTAAGCTTCTGACTCACAAGCTAAAAGAGGCAATTCTGAAAAATCTAATCTATTAATACAGTCATTACACATATCATATCGATTAATATGAAAATCATAATTCCTTTCACATAGATAGAACACTGAAGCATTTTAAGCAGACATCTCAACAACATCTCTCCTTCCCTACTTGCTCCCCAGTGCAACCACACTAATTTATGCCCCCATTCCTACCTAGACCATTTAGATAGTCTAATTGCCTGTCAGTCCAGTCCAGGGGTGGGGAACCTACAGCCTCTGACTGAATTCAGTCAAAGGGCCAAATTTGAGGACCTAGAGGACCATGTGTGGCCTCGAGGCTGAAGATTCCTCACCCCTGGTCCAGTCCCTCTTTCCCACCCCCCAACCCTGTCCTACTTTAGATTCTTTCCAAATCTTCCTAAGGCACATATCTGAGCATGCCACTCTGAAATATAGACCCATTGGCCAGCATTTATAACCTTCTACAATATACCTTTCCGGCCTTATTCCACATTGTTCTCTTTTAGTCCAGCCAAACTGGATTTCCCTCTGTCCCCGGAAGCATCCTACCTCCTGCATTTTCATTAGCAAATCCCAGTTCCTGGGATGTTCTGTTTCATCTCTACTCAGAATCTGTGTTCCTTCAGGGCTCAGCTCTGGCTCCTACATCCTGACCTGAGAAGACATCAAGTTCAATCTGCTCTCTCTCCCACTGCCCCCTGGAAACCTTCATTCAGGGTTGCCTTCCCAGGCTGATGTTCTATTAAGGAGCTGTTCCTCAAATCTAATTGACATTCCTCCTGTAGAAGCTGAAGCCTTACTTTCCTTTGATGTCAATCCTCGACATACTCTGAGACTTTTAACCTTTGATCTTTTTCTCTTCACTTGCATCAATATCTGCTTCTTAAATCAACAAACTTTTTTTCAAATCTCCTAATATAGGGTCAGCACTGTGCTACACAATAAGTCTTGGGGTTACAAAGGCAGAAATGAAATACACACACATGCAAAATAAATACATGGTAATATTGTGTAAGGGGAGGCATTAGTAATAGAGGTAATGATTAGAGCAGATCTTATGTAGGGAGGGTATGGTTTGAGCTGAAAATAAAAGGAATTTTTAAGGGATAGATAATGTGTAAATGCGTCCCATTAACATGGATTTTGAGCTGGAAGACACTCTAGAGATCTAGTCCAACCTCCTCATTTTGCAAGGGGGTAAACAAAAGCCAACAGTAATGAAGTCCAAGGTCAACAATAAGAGTTTTAAAAGGCTGAGCAGCCTTTAACTATAGCATGTATATAAGGTTCATATAATCTTAACTAGTGATTGATCTCCGGATGACCTTTCCCCTCAACCCCTTCCTGAAATACTGAAAATACTCTCAGGCCTTGATAAATATTTAAACCCTCTTTCTTTCTTTCAACGAGGTTAATGTTTTCCAGGTTAACATTGGGGTAGAGAGAAGGCTTAGTGTAACCAGAACACGTCCTTGCTGTTTCCCTCTTTTATCAGTGAGCTCTCCCCTGGTCAGCACAAAGGTACAATTAGAACTGTTGTTTGTCCTTCCTTCTCGGAGAAGACCTTTACATCTGGGAAGTGATGCCACAATGTGCAAATTAATTGGACTTAAGTGAGGGAGGGCTGTGCAAAGTTAGCCTCCCTGTGGAGAAGCTAGAGGATGGATCACCGCACCAGGGTCACGGTCACTTCAAAATTGAGGCTCAGTTGTTTTCTGGCTAGTGTTTCTGCCTTAGAAAGGGCTGGGATGACGCTAAAGACTGGACCTGATCATTTTATCCAAAAATGACAGCAAGAGATGATGAAACCCTCCCCGGTGGGGAGGAGCTGGGTATCCTTTAATGGGAGCCCAGCAAGGCGAACCTAGGAGGTAGGTGGTTCAGTTTGGTGCTCCTTGTATACTCTACAGGGTTGGGGGAACGAAGGGCTGCTGGGAGACAATGGAGGTAACAACTCATCCGTCCTTCTTGGTCTTTCCTCTGCTTCTCTAAATTCCAGCTCTTCCATCAAACTCATTTGTAATTTTAAAGAAGTAATTTAGGATCATAGAGCTATGATCTACAAGGGACCACAGGCCGCTTAACGCAACTCCCTCCTTTTACAAAAGTGGGTGGGGGATGGGGAGGTTGGAGGCTTGGGAATATAAGTGACTTGCTTATGGGTTTTGCAGGAAATAAGTACCTACTAAGTGCCTGACACAGTGCTAAGGTTTGGGGGATACAAACAAAAGCAAAACAAACAAAGTCCTTGCCTGCAAAGAGCTCAACATGATATATGAGAGATAAGTTCTGAACCCAGGTCTACTGAGCAGAGCGAGCACTCTTTCCACTTTACCACCGTCCTGTCCAGATTTGTAAGATGGGTTTGCACCAAATACTCTCGTTTGTTGAAGATGTGGACAGGCTGGTAGAGTGTGAACTGTCGTAAGCCTAGAGAAGGTGAAAGCTCCGAGTAGGCGAGGTCAAGGGTCTGGTCCAGGTTTCTAAAGGCACGACGAGGCTATCTCCCCAGCAGAGACAGAAGAGCACGTCAGCCCCTTTCAGAGCAGGAACGGAAAAAAGTTGTGAGCCCTACAAATATGGCGTCACTGGCTTCTCGCACTGCCTCCCAGTGCCCCTAAATCCCGTTAGTTTTCGCCCCGAACAAAGATGGCCGCCGGAGGGACCTTTCCACCATTGGTGGAAAAGCGAAGACCTCCAGGTCGAGGATTGGTGGGCATCGTGGGTACGTCATCGTAGGGGCGGTGCAGTCCCCACGTGGGTCAGGGGCGGGGCCGGGGAGACGAGCCGCGGCAGCTGGAGCCTCGCCTCTCGCTTCCTCAGCGGCATGTCTTGGGCCCGTTGCCGAGCTCTGCACGCGGCGTTGCGGCTCGCGGCAGAGCCCCCGCTCGGGAGCGGGCCGGCGAGGCGGGGGCTGAGCGCACGACCGGTGCCGCAGGAGCCCGGGATGGAGTACCAGGTACCGGGGCGGCCGACATGAGTCCGGTCAGGGCGGGTGGACACGTGGGCAGCGGCGGCCAAGGCCACGCAACACCAGAAAGTCCGGGATACCCGGGGCTGCAAAGAGCAGGGGGCCCCTGGAGTCTGGGTGGAGTCCGGGGTTGGAGTCAAGTAGGTTCAGGGAGAATGGGCGCCCTGGTGTCTGGTGGAATCGGGGATTGGGGGCGCCCAGGAATTTAGTGGGGTCAGAGTTTGGGAGCCACCAGGAGCCTGATGGGGTCAGGGGTTGGGGGCACCCTGGAATCTAGTGGGATTGGGGGCTCCCAGGTTTCTGGTGAGGCCAAGGGTTTGGGGGTGCTGGAATGTGGGGAACTCAGGAGTCCAGGCTTTGGAGTAAGGGATCAACCAGGCTGGCATCATTGGCCTTGCAGGGAGGAACTTTGCCAACTTTTCTGGGTGGTGTCCCCTTTGTCCCTGCTCCCTCTGGCTTGGTTGCCAGGGGTAACAGGGTGCCCAGGCCCCAACTTTGCACCCATTGGCTTTGCGAAGGATCTTGTGACTACCTAGGGCAGAACACCTGGTACCCGCCAGAGGGGAAGGTCTGTTTGATATCTGCCTGCCAGGCCACATAGCTGGCAGCAGGGAAAGACACTGGAGCTTGGGGTGGGGGAAGGGAGTATAAGTAGCTATCATAGGGTCAGCACCTTTTCATAAAGTGACCTGGGGTTTACAATTCCACCTGTCCTCTTGTACATTCCCTTGGCCTCAGGTGAGTTTAGACAAAACTCATTCCTTTGGGAAAACAATATAACTTTCAGGTGAAACATTTAATACTGTTTCCATCTGCTCAGGCAAACCACCCTTTAGTATGCTGGAGAGGCAGTTACTTTTGACAGCTGGAGTGACAAGAATAATAGCCTAAGGCCTGCATCTCTTCTCACTAACCAACTTTCACCTACCAACTATGTAACTTCAGAGAATTGACTAACTTCTCTGCCCCCATTTCCTTATTTGTAAAATAAAGGCATCATCTAATCAGATGATTTCTCACTCTTCCTGGAGCCCTTGGCATCCTGCCCTCGAACACCAGTACAATGGGACGTCCCATTAGTTTGGTGCTGAGGGGTGTGAGCATGGCAGGACCAGTCACCCTCAAGCAGAGATCTTAGTGCACAGGCTCCCTCTTCCCGTTTAAAACTAGTTGGATGTGAGGCAATTGCAAAGAGTGGGAGAGACAGAGCTTTTGAGTATGCTGGTGATTCAGAAGCCTTTGTTACCACTTGAGGGATCACATGTAACTAGACTGGCTTGCTCATTTTCTCATTGAGTCTTCATGTAGAACAAGATGGGCGAGCCCCAGGCTTCATTCTCTCACCCATCTGTGACCTGGATAGGTTGAAGAAAGTATTATTAAATTGTTGGGAACAGGGGTGGGCGCTGGTTAGCTTGAAGTCAGCTAACATAGTGGAATGAGATTTGTACTGGGATTCAGAAAACCTGGGGTCTTAGGCCCAGCTCTGCTTCTGATCGCCTTAAGTAAGTCATGAAAGTGGCCTGGATTTGGGCTGAAATCCCTCCTCTGATATTTACTACCTGTGTGACACTGGGCAAGTCATTTTTAACCTCTGAGCCTTAGTTTTCCAATCTGTACAGTGAGGGGGTAGAACCCTCTGACCTCTAAGATCCTTTAACTCTAAATCTATGATCCTGTGATTTTACTTCTGACAGGCTCAGTCTTCTCATAGGAGATGGTTGCAGAGGGAGGGTGATTTCTAAGCTGTTGACATTTCTTCCTCTAATATGCCTGTCCAATTCTAACCCTTTGTGGTCCTTAGGATGCTGTGCGGGCCCTCAACACCCTGCAGACCAATGCTGGCTTCCTCGAACAGATCAAGCAAGAGCGGGGAGACCCACAGGTCCAGCTGGAAGCCATGAAGCATTATTTAATGCGAAGTGGGCTGCAGGTAAGTAGAGATAGGAGGCTTCCCCTCCTCCACCGGCATCCCCTCAAAGGTGCCGTCATTAACCTGAACCGGAGCACTAGCAAGGGTGAAATCTGAAGCACGGTGTCTCACTTGCTGAGCCAGTTGTCTCTGTTTCAGATAGAGGACTTAGATCAGCTGAAGATCATCCATGTGACCGGCACCAAAGGGAAGGTAAGATCAGGGAGGTGTGGGCTGTGTGTGTCAGAGGCGGCAGTGGTTGAGGCCCAGCCTTGGGGCTGGCTGAGCCCTCACCCTTCTCTCTGTGTCTCTTCAGGGCTCTACTTGTGCCTTCACTGAACGTATTCTCCGTGGCTATGGCCTAAAAACTGGATTCTACAGGTATGGGGGTTCAAGGCAGGAGGAGCCCCCCCAGCCTTTCCCAGGAGGCAAACAGAAGGTTCTCAGTGCTGGAGAGTGCCTCACAAAGGTCTCTCTGTCTCTTTAGCTCTCCTCATCTGGTGCAGGTTCGGGAGCGAATCCGTATTAATGGTGACCCCATCAGCCCTGAGCTCTTCACCAAATACTTCTGGCGGCTCTACAATCGGCTGGAGCAGACTAAGGTGGGGAGACTCAGGGCAGGATTGGAGGGGGAGGTTGGTCCCTGGTCTTCTCTGGGTTTCTTCTCTGTCCACCCCTCAGCCTCCAGATCTAGGGTCAGCAGGGGTAAGGTTGGGCCCTGGAATTGTATCTTTGAAAAGAACTTAGTGACCATATCATCCAGTCCTCTCGTTTTGCAGATGGGGAAACTGAGGCCCAAGAGGTCATGGTTGCCCAAGGTCAGCCTAGCAAGTTAGTGACAGAAGTGGGATTAGAACTCAGGTCTCCTGACTCTCCATCCAGATTCTTTCTGCCATGTTGCGATGTCTCTCATCTCCTGGCTTTTTTTCCCCCTCTCCTGATCCTGTCTCTCTGCCCTCAGGATGGCAGTTGTGTCAGTATGCCCCCTTACTTCCGCTTCCTTACCATCATGGCCTTCCATGTGTTCCTCCAAGAGAAGGTATGGTTCTCCAGGATGTCTGTCTGTACCCATCATCCCAGACTCCACCTCCCTAGGCCCAGAACCTAATCACCCCCTTTTGTGATGTCCTGGTCTGTACTGCCCAATGCCTTCTGGCAGCCATGGGACTGTATAGTGAGCCATGGTCTGTGCCCGCTCCTGAGTGTCAGCCAGGGTGGGAGGGTGGGAGGAGAGGGGGATGTGCTCTTGGCCACTTATGCAGAGTAGGTCTGTGTGTTAGGCAAACCCATCCCCAGACTGACATTTGATATTTTGGCTGCCTGCTTCCAGGTGGACCTAGCAGTGGTGGAGGTGGGCATTGGTGGTGCTTATGACTGTACCAACATTGTCAGGTAAGAAGCCTCTGGTTCTGACCTCAGGTAATGGAGTAGGGGTGGAGGGATAGGGAATCCCAGTCCTCTGATTGTTCATAGTGGGTAGAGAGGGATTAATGAAGAATGTGGGTGGGCAGAAGCACCTTCCCCAGACCCTATGGGAGTTCCAGAGAGGGATGTGGGGCCAACATTAACCTTTCTCACTTATCCCTGACCCTTTTCCCAGGAAGCCAGTGGTCTGTGGGATATCGTCTCTGGGCATAGACCATGTCAACATCTTGGGTGACACTATTGAGAAGATTGCATGGCAGAAGGGGGGCATCTTTAAGGTAATAGCCCCTGTGACAAATCAAAAGACTGATAAATCCTGACCTCACATCTCTGTGGCACTTTCCCCTCCACACTCCTAAGGTAGTCTTGTTCCTGTTTCCAGATGAGGAAACTGAGTCTCAGAGAAGGGAATGGGCTTGCCCAAGGTTACACAGCTAATAAATGTCAGAGCTGGGATTCTATCTCAAGAATCCAGAGTTGATGCCAACTTTCAATTCAGGTGTCTTTCCACTGAGTTGACAGAGTGTTCCTGGGCCTGGGGACAGAAGCCAGCAAGGAAAATCTGGCTTTTCCTGACTTTGAGGATAGAACCACTAACTCCCTCCAGTTCCCTCAGGAAGCAGATTCTTGTCTTACAGAAGTTTGTGTTAAAGACACTGACATGTACAAGAGCATTGGATGGTTGAGTGGCAAGAAAATAGCAGCTTGGTGGCCCAGTGGATAGAGCCCTGGGCCTGGAGCCAGGAAGATTCAATTTAAATCCAGCCTCCAATACTCACTAGCTGTGTTACCTTGAATAAGTCGCTTAACTTCTGTATGTCTTGGTTTCCTTGTCTGTAAAATGGGGATTATAATAGCATCTACTTCCCAGGGTTGTTGCAAGTATCAACTGAGATAATAATTGTAAAGTGCTTGGCACAGTGCCTGGCACATAGTAAGTAGATGCTATGTAAATTCTGGCTGCTGCTGTTGGTGGTGTTAATTGACTGGGAAGCACGAACCCTAGATTGTAATCCTCTAACTTTACTACCCACTCACTGTGTCACCTTGGCTGTGTCACAGCGCTAGGTCTCAGTATCTCTGTATTGATCAGAGTTACTAAGTTTCTCACAGTTGATCGTTGTTACAAATTTGCTTTTAACTGTATACAATGTTCTCCTGGTTCTGCTCACTTCACTTTGCATCAGTTCATTTGAGTCATCCCAGGTTTTTCTGAAACTGTCTCCTTCATCATTTCTTATGGCACAATAGCATCCCACCATAATCATATACCATAACTTGTTTAGCCATTCTCCAGTTCTGTCTTTCAGTTTCTAATTCTTTGCCACCACAAAAAGAGCTGCTATTTTTGTGCATATAGGTCCTTTTCCATCTTCTTTGATCTCTCTGAGATATGGACCTAGGAGTAGTATTGCTGAGTCAGAGGGGATGCATAGTTTTCTATCCATTTGAGCATAGCTCCCAGTTGTTCTCCAGAATGGTTCGACCGGTTCACTACTCCAGCAACAGAAAGCTACAGTTTAGATAAGACACAGCTCTGCCCTCAAGGGGCTTAAGTCTAGTTTAAGGGATAAGGCATGAGCACTAATTATCATGCAATATTGTATGTTATAACATTTAAGCATTTATTAAGCTCTTGCTGTGTGCCAGGCACTGGGGATTCAAAGACAGAAATGAAACAGCCCCTGCCTTCAAGGAGCATCTGTTCTATTGAATAGAATATGGGGGGAGATAAGATGTATAAAATAGATACAAAGTAAATACAAGGTGATTTTGGATCAAGAAAGGCTTCATGTGAGGGTTGTCACTTGAACTGATAAGTATGTTAGATCCTGAGCCAATTATTGTGTGAGGTCTGAGGAGGAAGATTGGTATCAACCAGGGAGATCAAGGAAGGCTTCATGGAGGAGTTGGGTAGGTACAACAACTGAAGGAGAGAGAGGGTATTGCATTCATAGACATGGTGTGAGCAAGGCACACACAGGCTCAGGAGAGCTGATGTGGCCTTTTGGAGAACAGAGAATATACCTGTTTGTCTTGGAGCTTAGAGGTCATGGGCAGAAGAAATATAAGATAAAACTGGAAATGTAGGCTGGGAAGAATGAGTATTGACAAAGGGAAAATGCTTATCTGGGTGTAACAACAGGTTTTGAGAGGCCTGGGCTATGGGAGGGTAGACCAGGGCTAGAGAGAGGACTCCAGGCTTAGTCCTGTCTCCTTTCTTCCCTTACAATCCCCTTTTTCTTTAGCCTGGTGTCCCAGCTTTCACTGTGTCCCAGCCAGACTCCCCCCTGGAGGTTCTGAAAGACCGAGCCCGAAAGCTCATGGTGAGTAATTGTGCCTTTGGATTTTGGTGGGGAAGGAACTTTGTCACCTTCCTGGGCCACGTGTACCATTGGGATCCCCTGCGGAGCATGTCTCATCTGCCCTTATCTGCCCTGTTGTCTCTGCTGATTAAGGTTTGAGTTTGACTATACATCGAGGGATATAAGCCACTTACCTATCCTATTTCCAAGCCCTAACTGATTCTAACCTACCATCTTGATCTAAATTCAAGAAATGCCTCTAAGCCACATACCCTCTGCCCCTGGAAGCAGCATGGGCTCCTGGATTTTTGGCCCACTTCTGCTACTCTCTAACAGTAAAAGTTGTTTTGCCTCTGTTAGTCACCGTTTCTTTATCTTTGAAATGAGGATAATGCTACCTGACCTGCCTAAAGTCAGGGGCCTGGACCAGTTGATCTCTTGAGGGTCCCTTCATCTCTAAGAGCCAAAATTAAGTGCAGGACTCTCACAAGGCAGCATGTGGTAAATGTCAGCTTTTACTAATCTCTAAAGTCTTTTAGAGCAGGCTGATAAGGTTGGGAAAAGAAGAGAACCTTGGGGCCATCTAGTCTAATCCCTTCATTTTACAAATGGGGAACCAGAAGCCCAGTGCCTCTGCCAAGGTTCCAAAGTGCTCCAGGGGCAGAGCTGAGACTTGAAGCCAGGTGGCCTGGCTCCCATGTCTGTGTCCTTTATGGAGCCTCCTCCATAGAGCGAGTGGGATTGGAAGGTGGAGCCGGAGGCACTGCCTAGAGAGGAGGCAGGCGGGCACCTGGAATTTCCACACCCCTGATCACTTGGACAACGGAGAGCCCTGAAATAAAGCCTTTGCTTGTCTGTGCCCCGCAGTGTCCGCTGTACCTGTGCCCCCCACTGGAGGCCTTTGAGGAAGAAGCACAGCCACTGCACCTGGGGCTGGCAGGCGATCACCAGCGGAGCAATGCTGCTCTGGCTCTGCAGCTGGCCCGGTGCTGGCTGCAACGACAGGGCCACAAGGGTAAGGGGGAGTCTAGAAATGGCCTACTGTAGTGGAGCTCCTTTCTCCCCTGGGTCTGGCCACCTAGTGAATTCATTTCAATATGTGAGTCAGTCAGCGCGCAGTTAGAATAGCTGTTGATGTGCTCAGAGCTCAGAGGAATCTCAGTCCAACCTGAGCAAAAATCTTCTCTATAGCAGTTGTGATTAACCAGTTAGTAGTTACGGACCCTGCCTAAAGACTGTCTGCCCCTCATTACCCTTGTAGGAATTGAGGCAGAGAGATGGCAATGAGTTTGAGTTAAGAATGTGATATGGAGGAGTACCCTAGGCAGATAATTCCACTAATTTGTTGAAGGAAGAAGACTACACTGGCTCTATCTAGCTTTGTAACTATTTGTTACTTTCTTTAATTATCAAGTGGAGTGTAAACTCTTAACTCAGTTGATTTAAAGGGAAGTGAGTTTCCTGTCCTCACCAGGCCAGGAGTGCTGGGGGAATCTGGATACCTCAGGGCATGGGAACATTGGTAAATCCCTATGAATCTAAGGGTGTGAGTCTAGGAGAGAGTGAGGAAAGCTGCCAGCGAGCCAGCTGTATGTGCTACATGTCTCTTTCCTCTTCAGGTGTTTTTTAATAGGCTTCCCCCTAATGCTGGACCATGGGGTCTTAACATTGCTGCCTTTCCTGTACAGGTATTGGGGAGCTGAAGGCAACCAGGCTGACCTCCCGGCGAGCCCTGCCCCTGGCTCCTGTATTCCATCCCACCCTGCCCATGAAGCAGGGTAAGTACCCTGACATCTCTTGTCACTGGGGAGGGTGCCCTGATCTCTTGAAGGCATCCCATTAAATGTCTGAGGGGGAAGGGACTCGGGGCTCATCTAGTCCCAGCCCCTCCCTTTCCCATCCTGTCCTCCTCCTGCCTTTCCAGCCTCCTTCCACATCACACTCCATAGAGTCAGACACACTGGCCTCCTTGACAGTCAGTCGTATGAACAGCTAGCATTGGGGGAGTGCTATTTAAGGTTTGTGAAGTGCTTTATACAGGTGTTGTTAACTCCATTTTGCAGATAAGGAAACGGAGGTTAAATGACTTGCCCAGAGTCATAGCCAGAAGTGTCTGAGGCTAGATTTGAACTCAGGTTTTGGACTCCCAACTCCAGCTCTCTATCCATTGTGCCTCCTAGCTGTCCTTAATGAAGTAAAGAAGGAAGAAAGGAAGGAATGGTTTAATAAGCACCTACTGTATCAGCACGGTGCTAAGCAGTTTTTACAAGTATCTCATTTAGTCCTCACAACAGCTCCAGGAAGTAATTGCCATTATTCTACCCCACCTGACAGATGAGGAAACTGAGGCAGGCAATGGTTAAGTGACTTCCCCAGGGCCACACAGCTAGTAAGTGATTGGGGCCAGATTTGAATTGGAATCTTCCAGACTCCAGCCTCAGTGCCCCCTCCACAGGGCCAGCCAACTGACCTGTTCTTTACACACAGGGCTTCATCCCTGGACTACCCTCCCTCCCACCCTCCACCTCTAGACCCTCCCTGGCTTCCCTCAGGACTCAGCTCAGGTGCTACCTGTTACAGAGACCCTTTTCTGCTCCGCCCCTGCTGCTAGTGCTTTCTCAGCCAAGGTTACCTTGTGTCTGCTTTGTATGTGTTTTCTAAATTCCTCTAACATATAAATGCTTTTTCCCCCATTGGAATGTAAATTCCTTAGAGCAAAGACTGTTTTTGTTATCTTTGTGTCTGGTGCCTAGTACAATGTTTGCTTCATAGAGGATGCATAATAAATATTTGTTAATTAAACCCTCTCCATAACAGCCCTGTGCTCAGGCGGACAGGTCTGGACTCTAAACTGTTGGTAGCCATCCAGTTTTCTCCCTGGCTTCCACATACCTCCACTTGTGGTCTGACTGCTTTTAATCTCCTTTCCACTTTCGCCCCTTTGCTGAGGTTGTTCCTTTCACCTAGAAAGTCCTCCTTCATTCCCTCAATTTTCCTAATTTCCATTCAAGTTGGCTCAAGTTGGACCCTTCCCTGAAACCTTCTCTGACTTGCCCCAACAGCGTGATCTCCACGCATCCTCTGTTTCTCTTACTGTACTTAGTACCATGTCCTGTGGCCCTTTCTGATTCTCTAGACTTGTCTTGCCTGTGAACTTTGTCTCCTTAGCTAGACAGGAGCGGCCTTGAGGAATAAGGATAATGTCATAGGATCATAGATTTTGAGCTAGAGATGGCCATAGAGCTCCTAATCTCTTCATTTTCAGATGTTACATATCTTTTTACAAAAAATATGTTTATTAAGTTATCCGCAAAACCATCAAATTCTAGTAAAACCATAAATGATTTAGTTTGCTAAAATGACATTAACAAAAATGACCTTTTTTTCTTTTCTGCTTTTTTTCCCCGTATCTACTGTCAGATTTTGTTGCTATTTTCTCTTTAATAGAAGTTGCAGTCAGTGAATGTTTTCTGTTTCTGTTTTCATTCTCTGCATCCCTTCACATAAATCTTGGCACATTTCTTTGTATTTTCTTCATATTTGTTATTTCTAATGGAATGATAATACTGCATTGATGTATGACTGTGTTCAGCCATTCTCCGCTTGTTGCAAGTAGAGGCTTTTTTCCAGTTATTTGCAATAACAAAAAAGCCATTAAAAATATTTTTTTACCAAGAGGTCTTTACCCTCCCCTTACAACATCCTTAGGGTATAGCCCTAATTGTGGGATCCCTGGGTTAAGGGTACCACCATCAGTTTGATGACTGGCCTTACATGGTTAGATTGTCTTCCCCAAAGATCCACCCAGTTCACAGCTTTGCCAGCTGTGTAAGACTGGCTGCTTCTGCACAGTCCTGAGAACATGGAATTGTATCATTTTGACCATTTTTGCCAATTTAATGGGCATAAGGGGGGTGTAACTTGTCTCATTTCAACACGCATTTTATTACGTTCCCACCAAGACACTAGGGATGCCAAGACAGTGAAGCCCAGCCCTGGCCTCAAGGGGCCTCCTTTCTATTGGGGGGAGCTTCTGCGCACGTGCAGATGGATGAATGCAATTTGAAGGAGGAATAGCTGGAGGCTCGGCTCACAAAAGGTGGCACGTGGGAGCCGAGCCTTGAAGGCAGTTAAAGATTGGTGGAGAGGTGGAGAAGTGGGAAGGAGGGAGGGAGTGCATTCCAGGCATGGGAGACAGCCTGTGGAGAGGCACTCAGGTGGAAGATGGAATGTCGAGGTCAGGGAACAGCAGATGGCTCAGCTTGACTCTCAGAGACTATGGGAAGCAGAGGCTAATGTGAAATAAATAAGGAAATGTAGGCGGGAGCCCGATTGTAAAGGGCTCATGAATGCCAAGCATTTAAATAAATCTTAGCATTGTTCAACCAAAATATTTGTTAAAATCTGCCTTTCTTAGATTTTTAGAGAGTTTGAACAGTTGGAGTGCCTGTAAAATTTTGTGTTCCTTTGAGACCTTCTGTCTTTGCAGATCCTTTGCCTGGGAACGCATGTATTTCTTAGAAGTTTGTGCCAGGTCCTTGTAGATATATTTACTACAGTATTTTTCCCAGTCTTAAGAAACTGTATTAGGTTTGTTCTTTCCACAGCCCTTTCCCAATATTCCCCCCCTCTATGGAACTCCCTTACAACAAAGAAAAATGACGAAAACAGAAAGGGCCCACACAGAAATAGCCTGATAGCACATGTATCATTCAGTACCCATACCCATACCCACCTCTCTGCTAAAAAGCAGGAAATATGTTTCATTTGTCTTCCAAGATTAATATTAGCCATTGCATTTAATTTGAGATCAGTTACTTTTTCCAGGGTAATTTTCAGTTACATTAGAGAATTCTAGACATAGATTATTTTAACTCTGTACTCTGCATCAGTTCTTACAAGTCTTCTCGTGTTTCTCAGAATTCCCTGTGGTCATTGTTTCTTACATTGCCATAATAGTCTATTACATTTGTGTGCCACAACTTGTTCAGCTGTTCCCCAGTTAATTTATTATGTGTATATATAGTTTATGGTGCAGCATCTTTTGCATTCTCCTTGTTGCTGTTAAGATGATGATTCTAGTGAGGAACAGCAGCTGTCAGTTGGGTTGTGCCTCATTGGATATTCACCTGCCCCTTGTGTGGGGTCACCTCAGGTCCCAGGAGCCAATGCCCAGTATGACAGGTTCCTAAGCTCAGTGTTGTCCGCTCACCCCAAGGTGATTAAGCTCTGGGCAATCGATTCCTACCCGCCCGTCTCACATGGAACTTCCTGAGAGCCTAGAATGGCACGTGATTCATTTTTTTCCCCTGTATCTGGCCCACGAACCTGGGCTGGTCACCTGCATCTGTCAGCCAACTTCTCGGTGGTTAGAGTCTTATCCAAGACACCAAATTGCAGCTCTGAAGGTTATTTGGTGAATGTGGAGTTGAGTAAAGGGATTTATATTTTTAAGAGAGATTTTTAGCAAAATGTGCCCCCTGTAAGAACTGACCTTTTCTACACTATTGAGATTTCTGCCTAGAAAATCAGAACGGGGGTGGGGTGCAGCTAGGTGCTGCAGGGGATAGAGCACCAGTCCTGGAATCAGGAGGACCTGAGTTCAAATCCAGCCTCAGACACATAATACTTCCTAGCTGTGTGACCCTGGGCAAGCCACTTAACCCCAATTGCCTCACTTAAAAAAAAAAAAGTTTGATAAGACTGGTCACTACAGTACCCTTATTCCTGCAACATAGATACTGACCAATTTTTATTCTTCATTTCTTTTTTCTAAAGTCAGTCAATAAACCTTTATTTTTATTTATTGTTGTAGTTGTTGGGCAATGGGGATTAAGTGACTCGCCCAGCATCACACAGCTAGTGTTATGTGTCTGAGGCTAGATTTGAATTCAGGGCCTCCTGACTCCAGGGTGGGTGCTCTATCCACTGTGCCATCTAGCTGCCCCGATAAACATTTAGTAAACAACTCCAACGTGCCAGACACTGCGCTAGATGCTGGGAATACAATGACAATAATCAAAGCAGGCCCAGGCCTCCAGGAGCTTACCTTTAATGGAGAGGAGGCAGCTGTCGGGGGAGGGCGACAAAATAAATGCGGTGTAATTCGTCAGAGGAACTGGGTTCTAATTCTCACTCTACTACTTAGTCTATGGACAAATCATTTAACCTTTCTGAGCCTCAGTTAACTTCACATATCAAATAAGGAGGTGGGACTATATTACCTCTGAGGTCCTTTCCTCTTGTGGGCTTATGAAGAGGCTATAAAAGCTCTAAGTGTTTGAGGTTCCAAGGATGGAGAGAGAGCATTTCCAGCCTAGGGACATGGGGGGAGATCACAGAGCCTTCATGGAACAGATTACTCTTGATCATTGCATTCTCCATCCCACCACTTTGTTCCAGGGCTGCAGGACACAGAATGGCAAGGCCGGACGCAGATGTTGAGACGAGGCGCCCTCACCTGGTACTTGGATGGGGCTCACACCACCAGCAGCATTCAGGCTGGGGTGCGGTGGTTCCGCCGCGCAGTGCTCAACCAAGAGAAGCTTAACAAGTGAGTTCCTTTATCAGGGTGTGAGAATAAGGGGCATGGTTATTTAGGGAAGATGGGACTCTCTAGGCTTGCTCACTTTCCACTTAAACCTGCTGTCCTGTTCCTCCGCATATCTATAGTAACATTTATATAGCATTTACTGTGTGCCCAGCACTGTGCTCATTATAATCTCCAACCACCCTGAGAAGTAGGTGCTGTTATTATCTTCATTTTACATTTAAGGAAACTCAGGCAGACATGTTAAGTGACTTGCCCAGGATCACCCAGATAGTAAATGTGAGGTGAGATTTTGATTCAGGAGTCTTCCTGACTCCAGGCTTGGCTTCTCTATCCTTTGCACCACCTAGTTGCTCCAAGGTGTTGGGGTTCTGATCCCAGAGGCCCGTGGTATGATATGAGTCACTGGGTGCCCATCTTAGGAATTGGGGAGGAGTTTCCTTTTCTTTCCATGCCTGGAAGTCATATTATGTTTCATTTCTGTTAAAATCCTCTTCTTTCAAGCCACAGCTTAAGTGCTACCTCTTGCATGCAACACTCCCTGAACTTAGCAGCTGAAATTCTCTCTCTGTGCTGTTCTCATATTCTCCCACTCCTCTTCTCAGTCTGTCTCGTTCCCCCTCTCTCCTCCTTTTCCCTCTCCTCAGATGTTCCTGGAAAGCACTTTTTTTGACTTTACCCGCTACTAGACCTTTAGGGCAGGAAGAGTCTTTATTTTTATCTACTGCCTACCACGGGACACATGGTGGGGGCTTTAATGAATGTTTGTGCGGTTGAATTGGATTTCTCACCCACAGTGGCCCTGAGGTTCGGGTTTTGCTCTTCAATGCCACTGGAGAACGAGACACAGCAGCTCTACTCAAACTGCTGCAGGTAAGGTAACCTCTGAAGCGGCTAGCAGGGAATGATGCTTGGAGCTCCACTGCTGAAGGGCCTTGCAGTTCTCTTAGCGTCCACCAGGTGGGGCAGTTTCCCTAGAGGGGAGCCAGTTCTTCACCAGAACGTTAGCCCTGTAAGGATACTGTCAGGGTTTGCCCTTTCGTCCAATTCTCACATGTCCTAACTGGAGAAACTGAGTCCAAGAGAGGGGAATGGACTTGCCCAAGGTCGTACCGCTAGTCGGCAGCAGAGCCTCACCTAGAACCAAGCAAGGGCTGGGGCTTCAGGTAGCGCAGCGCTATTCCTCTGCCTGATAGCACTTTTATCCCATGGATCTTTCAGCCATGCCAGTTTGACTATGCTGTCTTCTGCCCCAATCTGACTGAAATGTCTCCTGTGGGAAATGCAGGTGAGAGACATCGAGGGCCCCAAAGCACCGAGGGGAACGAGGGTCATGGGGGTGGCCCTTGTCTGTTCCGCAGGCACTATCTGAGAGAGACGGTCATGCAGCCCCACCACATCCAGCTTGGGAAGTTGTATGCTCCCCTCCCCCTGCAAATCCCACCTACCCCTGGGTGGTACTCTGTTCTGTGCTAAACTTGCCGTCAGTGCCTTTGAGGGCAGTGGAGATGGCCAGCAGCAGAGACTGGAGAGAAGCATGCTCTTCTCTTCCCCTGTGTCCCCTCCCCTTTCATTTTAAGGAGCCCATCACCCAAGAGTGGCCTCACCCCAAACTCCGGCCTGGGAGGAGGAGGGCAGGCCAGGGTGTCTAAAGGGGGGTTTCTCCCTCTTTCATTCTTAACAATCAGGGGTGTGAGAAAAACAGGAAGGGACCGCAGAGAGCATCCAGTTCCACTCATCTCAAGCTACATGTGGGAAAGCTGAAATCCAGTGGTTTACCCAAGGTCACGGCCAGTTTAGTGCCAGAGCTGGGACTAGAATCCAAAGCTCTTGATCCCTAGTCTGGGGTTCTTTCTGCTGTACAGTGCTGCCTCAGTTGAACTTGGATGACCTTTCCCCGGTGACCCTCAGCCTTCTCCCCATCCGTACATTTTGTCCTGTTCCCCATCCTCTGGTGGAGATGAGGCCTCATCCTACTGTCCTGTCTCCCTCTCCCCTCACCCTTTAGACCAGCAGAACTTCACGGTCACCCTGGACCACATGCTGACACGATGTCTGGAGAACCAGAAACAGTGGAACCAGCTGGCAGAGGAGAAGGCAGGCATGGACCCCTGGTTGGCCCAGGCCCCAGAACCCAGCAGTGGACCCTTGCATGGGCCTCTTCTCCTGGTTCCTTCAGCTCCCCGGCCTCTCAACGCCAACTCTCTGGTCTTCAGCTGCATCTCCCATGCCCTGCAGTGGATCAGTCAGGGCCGGGACCCCCACTTTCAGCCTCCCAGCCCTCCCCAGGGGCTTCACTCCCACCCTGTGGCCAGCAGTGGGGCTGTCCTCCTCAAGGAAGCCTCCTCCATCCAGGTTCTGGTCACTGGCAGTCTTCACCTGGTGGGTGGTGTCTTAAAGCTCCTCGATCCCACATTGTCCCAGTAGTGGGGCCGGAGCTCATTCCTGGAGGGGAGCAGTTCCCTCTGCCTGTGGCCTTTTCATTTCCATTCCTTCTCTCTTCCCTATCTTCCCCAAACTCTTCCACGTCTGACAGGTGCCTTTTTTCCTTCTGCTTCTGAACTTTCCATGCCATGTAAGGCTTCCTGCTTTGAAGGAGGTGAGGTGTGGGGTGGGGAGGTGGGAATGGGGTGAGAGAAGGCCTCTTCTTTTGTTACCTCCCTCAGAAGGGAACTGTGTGTGCTAGATTTCTCTTCCTGGGAGGCCAGGAGGGGCTCAGCTGGGCCAGGCTGTTTCTCCAGTCTCAGATGGGTACAGCTTATCTCACCAGAGTAAGACTGATCAGGATTCCTGGGTCTCAGTCCCAACCCAGCCTTCCACTGACAAACTGTGCTGACTTGTGCAAGTCCCCTTGAGGCAACCCACTCTGTGCCTCAGTTATCCTGTCACTGGAAAATGGGAGGAGGCGTACCCCCCTCCACCACTGCTGTTACAATCCTCTCCCCCAGTCCTGCCCTGAAGGGCACCCAGACTCTGACACCCCCCAGCCCCCGCCTGGGTGTCCTCGGGAGCCCGGAAGCTGTGGAGCCGGAGGCCTTCCTGGCCCGGGCCCAGTACATTGTGTGAGCAGGCTGGCTGGAGGCCCAGGGCCCTGCTGCTTGATAGATTTCCTCCTCCCAGAGGGTTCTGGGAAAGCTGAGGGCCCTGACCCTGGGTGGGGTTTGGTCCTAAGGAGGGGGCAGAGCAGAGTCATGGAGTACAAGATGATAGTAAGTTAAAGCTTTTTTAATTAAAAAACTTTTTGTTTCCCAAGAGACTTATGCCTCAAGCTTCTCTGACTGCCCAGACAAACAAGAAGGTTGATATCCATGAAATGTAGCTTAGGGAGAGCTTGGATTTTGAGTTCTAGTTCTTATGAGCCGAGTTCCTTTTGGACAACTCACTTCCCAACTTGGGACCTCAGTTTCCCCTCTGGAGGAGGGGAGCCTCTAGCTGAGGCTAGATCACATAATCCAGTCCCTTCCAGCTCCCCACATTCCTTTATCCCACAAGCCAGCCTCCTTTCTGGTCTCCCCTGGACATGGGGGACCTGAGAGCCCAGTCCAGTTTATAGCAGATATGCTCCAGAATCTTACTCAGAGTTCTGGGCAAAAGATCTACATAGGTCCTGGCATCCTTGTGAAGAAATGCTCTTGGAAGACTGGGAGCAGTTAAACTCCCCTCGCCTACCTTTAAATCTCTTTGACAGAGAAAGAACACTGGATGTTCTTTCTAGGCAACTAGGTGACTGAGTGGAAAGAATGTTGGAGGTGAAATTAAAAAAACTTGGGTTCAAATCCTCCCTCAGGCACTTAATAAAGCTGAGTGACCCTGGGCAAGACACTTGATCCCTTCTTGCCTCAGTTTCCTCATCTGTAAAATGAGGCTAATAGCACCTACCTCCCAGGTTTGTTGTGAGGATCAAATGAAATACTAATTGTAAATTTCTCTGCAAACTTGAAAGCACTGGATAAATGCCAACTGCAGTTAGTATATGGAGTGAGAAGACCGTGGGTCCAAATCCTGGCTCCCCAAGTTACAAGCCATGTGTGGGACAAGCTGCTGGACTTTGCTTAGTCTTCCCCATGTGTGAAAGGGCGATGATACTGCTGACTTCCTTCCCTAGGCTGTTGGGATCGAAGGGATTTATAAAGTGTAAAGTGCCCTTATGTTATGGTGAGGGGGCCGTTTACGGCTCTTTATGCATGTATGTATGTATGTATATACGTATGTATGTATGTATGTATATACGTATGTATGTATGCATGCATGCAGGTAAAAGCTGTTGCTTTCCTAGAAGTCGTCTTCCAGCATGGCAGCAGTGAGAGCAGAGGATGGGGCCCTGTGGCTTCGGGATCCAGTCATCCCTTGGCCCGAGGAGAAGCTCACTCGTTATCTCCATCCTCTGTTGCCTTGTGGCCAAGGGAGGGGCAACAAAGACTTGTCCCTCAGTCATTTTTCTTGCTGGCATATATAGAATGGAGACCACTACTGGTCAGGAGTCCCTTTGGCTAGCCCCGGGTGCAGCCCCGCTTCTGAGCTGTGTTCCCCCTGGAGGGCCTGGGGCAGGTGGGTGCTGGGGCCCATGGGTGAATTGTCTGTGGCTGCAGCAGCCAGAGAAGAAAGATGGGAGGAGAATCTGGGGGAGCTTAAGGCTTTGACTGGTGGCAGAGGGAACACGTCCTGGGGGGCTGTGAGCTAGGGAGTGCTTTGGGACAAATCCAAATGGGGAAGAAGGGAGAGGAGCTGGCCCCAGCCTGTGCCACATAGCTAGCTACAGGATTCAGCTTTGATCTCTCTCCCAATCCCTTAAACAACCTTGGGGACCGTTGTGAAGTGGGGAGGCCAAGTTCTTGGTATAAAATTCACTCATTCCCTTTTATCTGCAAACTCTCCAGAGCTCAAAAAACTCTGGACCAATATTAAAATAACATACATTTATACAATAACATAGAAATACCGTGAGGCATATATACAGCTCAGGAAGTATGCCTCTCACCCCTGAAACTTCACGACCGGTTGAGAGGTGGTCTTTTGGAACCCAGATTCCCAGTGATGAACTCAAGGTGATTTGAGATGGGACCCATCTTGAGAGAGGTGGAGGAAGAGGTTCTGTCCATGACCTGAAGCTGTGACTCATCAAGCTCTGGGACAGGATTGTCTTTAGGGCTGGGGTTTGGGTGGACACAACCATTCATTGAATGTGTAAGAGTCTGGGGCCCAGACTCCTGGTTATCAGCTGTGCCAGTCTCTCCTGAAGGCGCTGCCAACACCCATTTCTGCTCTTGGGTGTGTGTAGGGGGTGTAGTTTGTCTCTGAGGGTGTCAGGCTCATGATGACTCCCTGGCCTTACCTTCCACCCCCACACCCCTCAACCATCTTTGGTCCAAAGAGGCTGGACCCAGGATGACTCTTCAAAAGTCCAGAGTGTAGAAAAATGCAGGCACGGTTCCTGGAATTTGGAGACATGGTCCAGGTAGAGGGTGCCAAGTGAGCCTTCTCAGGCTGAAGATGGTACAAGCTGAGCCAGTGGGGGTGAGTTAGGGTGGGTTATGCCATGCTGCTGGTGGAGCAGGGCGTGCTCTGAGTGCTGCCAATGCTGTGGTTGGTGCTGCTGCTCTCGGAGGCTGGCCCTGTGGCCATCACTGGCTGCCTTTTGCCTGGAGGACCTGGGTGGGGGCCGGTGGTTGGAGTGGTGATAAACCACCCCACCTCCTGCAGTGAGTTCCAAACCAACTGACTCCTCTCCCAACCTCCCCCTCCCATCCTAATAACTCCCTAGACTGGTTTCCGTGGGAGAGTGAGATAACTGATCCCCCACCCTCCCTTAGGGTGCTCCCTCATTAGCCACGGAAGGCTGAAGGAGAAAACTTGAACAGTAGGATTCCTAGCTCAGCATAGGGCCCAGATGCCCAGTCTGGAGGCCTAAGGCTCACCCATCTGTTTTGGGAAGGGGAGGGGATGCTGGTCAAGAGGGAGGAGGGTACTCACGGGTATGGGAGTAGATGTACCAGAGGGCAGCAGTGAGCAGGGCTCCAATGATGAAGGCTCCAAATGTGATTCCCAGGACAGCAGGCATGCCCAGGCCTTGGGCTAGCAGGAGATAAGAAGTGGCAGATCAGAAGAAGGTTCCGTGTCATTCTGCAGGGCCTCCAACCTCTCCTTACCCCTTCAGGTCCCTCTGAATCCCAAGCAAAGCCTTGGGCAGGTCAGACCCAACCCCATTCGTTGCCCAGAGTCCATGGCTATTCCCTGGTGTCTAGGCGGGGCTAACCTGTCGTAATTCTCCCGCCCTAACATTTTTCTCACCAATGGTGTTTTAGTCCATTGGGTTTTGAGTCACTGGGAATGATCAATAACAGGTCCCCAAAGAGCCTTCAGTCTCACCCTCTTGTCTCTGAGCCTCTAAACAACCCGGGCCTTTATAGCCAGATATCCACAGGCCTTGTTTCCTTCAAGGAACAATGTCTCTGGACATTGTCCAGACCTGATCCCTGAGGGTTTTTCATGTCAGTGATAAATTTTTTTGGCATTATGTTCTAGCTCTGGGCCCCCTATCCTTTTCCAGAAGGAGAATCTATTTCCTCAGTCTTGAGATCATGGGCAGTGGGAAGTTGGGGAGGGGGAGATGTGTGTGATACATCCCAGGCTAACCCTAAGGGCTTTGTGGTACGGTAGCAGCGTGCTGCACTTCACAAGGTCAGGTTTTGTGGTTAAGTCTTCCACAGGCCCACCTAACATAGTGATCAGCTGTCCTTGGGCTGTGCTCAGTCTTTATGGTGGAAGTTGTCCCTCCCTGACTAAATCTGCAGAATATTCACCCGAAGTTTAACCCTAGAGCTATTGTGATTTTCATATTTCGTGGCACTTCTGGTTTCCCTCTATTTCTCTTAAAACTGAGAGCCAACCCTTCTCCCCAACAGTGCTTGGAACTACCAGTTCTCCAAAAGGTGTAACCAAGTCTCCTAGCTCTTCTGAAGAAGCCAAGACGCTAAGGTAGCAAAGGCCCTTCCTCTCTTTCCTGGACACCTGGGTCCTTTCTAGGGAATGTTGGCTCTGGCCTTAAAGGGGAGGGGAGGAGGGAGAGGGGGAGGATCAGTGCCGACCCCAGGGTCAGCGACTCTTCCTGCTCACTGGGGACAGGGGTCTTCAGGGAGGTGAGCAAACAGAGGCCGGAAGCCAAGGGGGAAAGAAGGGGGGAGAGTAATCCATTCTGGGGGCTACTAGGAAGGGGAGAGATGTGTCCCAGGCACGTTCCAGAAAGGAAGGAAACCAAGCCACACTCTCCAGGGTAGCAGCCACTCTCTGGAGCCCTCATCTGTAGGAAGCCAGCCGGGCCAAGAAGAGCTACTTGCCAGTTTGACCGGTCCCCCAGAGGAATGCTCCATCCCCTTCTGCCCCACTCCCAGGAGAGTGTCCTGTATAGAAGAGCTCAGAGGTGAAGCCAAAAGTCGAGGCTGCGGCCATCTCAAGGGAAGAGGTTTTTTCCCTGCTTAGCAACACTAACAGTACAAACACAGTGCAAGATAGATGATCTGAGCTTGCCTCCAGCCCTAGCATGTTATGAATAGTTCTCTGGTCTTCTTCAATCTGATGGGCCTGGGGCACCTGGGCTGTGCTCCAGTTTCTCTTCTCAGGGCTTATCTTTGAGTTTCTCCTCCCTTCTGGCCTTTCATGAGTCCCACAGCTCCCAGACACAGTCCTGGGCTAATGTCGCCTTCCCCACATGCTGCCAGTCTGGATTTCCATTTGAGGGTGCCCAGATCTCAGCCTCAGAAACCTTCTACCCATCTCTTAACTCCTGGAGGGGTAAAAGGTCAAAATTCTACTCACTTGTTGGTATGGGATTGCTGATGTTTAACTTCATAGAGGTCTTAACGAGAGTCTTGGTCTAGGGCGCAGGAAGAAAGGATAGCATTTTGTAGCTCTGTATCTTAGATACCTCCACACAGCTCAACTGTACCCCATTCTTCAAGTTTCAATTCATGCCACCTCTCCTGGTCACTCTGGTTCGCAGTAATGTCCCCTAACTCCCAACCTCCAGAGCAGTTACTAGACATACCATGAACCTCCCAATTTACACATCCAGCCTGGTGTTTGTTTACATTAGTAACCTTTGTGTGTATTCTATCTCCCCAACTAGACTGCAAACTCCTTGAGGGAAGGGACCATGTCTTGGGTACTGTTGTACCCCCATGGCATCTAGCACGTAGTAGGTTTCCACAACTTTGAGACTTAAAGCACGTATCATATGATATTGTGAAATAGAGGTGTCTGTGTTGATGTTTGATAGCAAACTCCTTGAATAAATGATATTGCTAGCATTTTATGTAGCAATTCTTATCTTCCTGAGTTCAAATCTGGCCTCAGACTCTTCCTAGCTGTGTGATCCTGGGCAAGTCACTTAACTCTGCCTTGGTTCCTCATCTGTAAAATGAGCTGGAGAAAGAAATGCTACCACTCTAATATCTCTGCCAAGAAAATCCCAAATGGGGTCATGAAGAGTCAGACATGATTGAAAGACCGAACAACAACAATTACAATGCATGTTATGTATTTTATCTCACTTGATGTTCACAACAACCCTGTGGGGTGAGTGTTATTATTATCCCCATTTTACAGATGAAGAAACTGAGGCTGAGAGCAGTTAAGAGACTTAGAGTCACACAGCTAGAAAGTATACGAAGGAAGATTTGAACTCAGGTCTTCCTGAAATCTAGCACCATATCAAATGTGCCACTGGCTATCTCTAAACACTGCACACAGTGTTCATTGTATTGCTATGTGCTGATTACAGCTAGCCAGATAACAGCTACCACAAGATCTCTTTCCTTTCCAGAGGGCCCTTTTCCTTTCCCAGAGGGCCCCAGAGCCCTTACCTCGTGTTTGTTCTGGAGGGTCAGTCCTACGTTACAGCTAAGTGTGGCGGCCATCGGTGTGGGCACCATGTGACCCCGGAGAAGGAAGCTGAATTGGATCCTGTTGGAGTCTGCTGCCAGGAAGTTCACCCGGGGGCTCTTGGCCATCTGGTCATGGATTAGTTCCACAGGGTCAGCCTCTGGCCCCAGGTCCAGGGAGCAGCTGTCCAGGTGTGCAGTGAGCTCTTCAATTGCTGGGGTCACTATCACCTGTGGAAAGAGTGTCTCAGAACAGCAAGAAGGATGGATCCCTTGGTCCAAGACCAGCCTTCGGGTGGGGCAGGGCAATGACTAGAGATGTGGAACCCTGGGGCCTCCCCCTTTCATTCTGTCTCTTAAGTGGGTAGCACTCCTGAGGACTTGGGCAGTGGTGGTGGAGGCAGAAAGACCTGTACCTGTACATAGACCCGTTGTCCCAGCTCAATGGTGCTGGAGGTTCGAAGGAATTGCTGGCTGCTATAGGCATCCATGTGGACAGAGAAGGCACTGGTGTTAAGACACTCAACCTCTATCTGTAAGGAACAGGGAGGCAGGCACATGGTTCTCAGTTACTTCAGGAAGGAGATCAGAGAGATTCCATGTGTGACAAACTCATTCAAGGTAATGGGCACATTGGTTAGGAGAGTGTTTTAGGGGTTGTCCCACCCTAGGCCAAGGAACGTGATGGACCATTGTGTGGATGAATTTTCTTATTCTACAGATATGGAAACATCCTGAGCAATGAAACAACCTGGGTTACAACAGCAAGTTAGACACAAGGAACCCCCGCCTACCCCAGAACACAGTTGACTCTGTTACTCTGCTGACTCAGTATGTACTGGTGGGCAGGAGAGATCAGTCATGCCCCACTTCCCTTACCCCCCACCCTTGGCAGTCAGTGAGGGAACTAAGGAATGCCAAGTTTTAGACTAGAGAATATGGATTAAAACACAGGAATCTAAGTGAGGGAAGGAGGAGAGAAAGGGAAGAGAGTTCCTACTCACCAGAATTGGAACAGAGCTGGAGGCCAAGGTTACAGCCACCTGGGGGAACAGAAATCAAGAACTAGAACACAATGTCAGAGCTGACCAAGACCTTGAAGAGAGCCTAATTCAATCTGCTCATTTTACAGAGGGAAAAACAGGGCTGGTGAGGTAGGGCAAGTTAACTGCCCAACCATAGGCATAAAGTGAGCTAGTGGCAAGCCAGAAACAGTCACTCATCCAGTCTAGGATATCCAAAATGTAAGGGAACCCTTGAGACTTGAAGAGGCAACTTGAAGACCAGTTAAAAGACCTCAAGAATTGGAACAGCCTGGAATTGTCAGTCTTAAAAGGATGGCGGATCCATGGGAGTGGCTCTTAGCTGGGAGATTGGTTTAAGGCTCAAGCTTCAACTCACCTCGTTGTTTAAAATGACACCTTTCTTCACATTCATACCACACCCATAGAAGGTACTGCTCAAGACTAGCTGGTTATCTTTCTCTTGTGACTGGCAAGTGGGGTCCCGGAAGGAGAGATGGTTGATCTGACAGTTCAGGACCTGGGAAGGAGCAGGGAGCTGTCAGGATGGGGAGACCCACATAACTCGCTAAATCATGAAACTGGAGAATGTCAAAGCTGGAAGCAGCCTCAGAGATCAGATTTAATTCCTGCATTTTATAGAGAAGGAAATGGAGGCCCAGGGTGTTGTTTTGTGAATAGTCTTCATTCATTCCTTCATCAAACATTTTTGTGCAAAGCACTGTAATGGGGAGAGTTTAAGTTTTGATAAACCACAAACATTTATTAAGTGCCTACTATGTACTAAGCATGAGGATCCAAAGACAACAAATAAAAACACTTTCTACCTTCTAAGAGCTTTCATCCTTTTGGAGAAGACAACACCTACGTGATAAGACATGGAATTTAAAGTATAGTTGGAGGGTAAGATAGAAACACATAACTATAATATGTGATATTCAGTGGTGAGTGCATTATAGAGGTGCAAAATAAATTGTTATGTAAGGCCTGAAGAAGGTCATTCCTGGAAGGGTAAATCAAGGAAGATTCCATGGAGGAGACAGACATTTGAGTAGGATGTGTTTGTCATCTTGCTACAGAGCCCAATCCAAGCATTCCTGGATTCGACCTGTTTCTTCAACGTCTCCAGATCAGTCTCAGACCCTAACTCTGCCTTCCATACTCTTTGCAGGTCCTCCCCTCCCCTCCCCTGCCCCAATACTTGCCCATACCATGATAAATTCCTTCTTTAACACCAGTGTCATGCTGTCTGGGGAGCACTGGGGCAAAAGCAGGGAACTCAGCAGAGGCAAATAACAAGACATCATGGGTGGGGTTGTCAGCACTGGAGAAGGTGAGGTTTCTATCTTGGGAGCTGTAGAAAAAATCAGGAGATTAGGGCCAGGAGCCCAACATTTCCAACTTTTTCCCAACCCAACTTCCACCTGGTTACTCCACAAAGGGTGGATTCATGGGACACTGGAGCCAGAAGGACAGGTAGAGACTTTATAGTTTTATAGTCATGGAAGCTAAAACCCAAAGAGATTAGTTCAAAGACATGCAGTAAGTTAAGAGAAGAATCAGGACTAAAACCAAGGCCTTCTGACCAGTCCAGACTATAAGGCTGTATGTACCCCTCAAGGTTCTGGATCATGGCTGAGTTTTGGGGAAGACCCAAGAGGTTCCCATAAGGGATCAAGAAGTCTTAGAGTGGGGGGTCTCACCACAACTAGGGGCCCATAGGGCAATGTGGCTGGTAGGTGGAATCTCCACGTAGGAGGCGATGATGCTAGCATTGAACTTCCTCTGGGCCTCATGAAGTAGTCCCTGGATAGTGTCAGAGAGGATGGAACCAGGGATGCTCTTGTCAGGAAAGATCTTGAAGGAGTATTCACCTGTGGTCTGAGGTAGGGAGAGAGAAACAGAGAAAGACAGACAAGGGGTGATGGGGAAGAAGGAAAGCAGGAATTGAGAGAGAAAAGGGGGAAGAAAGGAAAAAGCAAAGATGAAGGGAGAAAAGATGCAGGAGAAAGAGATCAAGGGAAGATGGAAAGGCAGATGCAGAAAAGAGCAAAGGTAGGAAAGAGAGAGAGAAGAGAAATGAGCACTGTATAGTGAAAACCATTTTCTTCCTTTTTACCTTTAGCCATAAAGAACTGGGGACCCTCCATTCCTTCTCTCCCAGAGCTCCTTATCCTAACTCATGCAAATGCATCTTTCCACAGCCCTTCCAATTCTAATAGTCTTTAACTCAATGACCTCCCCCAAAGTGGATAAGCTGTCTGGGGAAAACTGAGAGTTGGCTAAAATAATTGACCTTATCCACATGGGGTATCTAGGAGTTATCACCCCCATCCCTAGGTGAGGGGAAGGCAGAGGAAGGAGGGAGTAGGAACCTGGGCTCACCCCGATCTGCACATTGTGGTTGGAGTCAATCAGCCAATTGACATTGGGAGGTCCCTGCAGGATCAGCACAGTCTCCAGTGTGGGAGCCAGATTCCCCGAAGGGCAGCTCAAGTCCATCTTCACCTCCACTGTCTGAGGGCTACAAGAACCCCCACCCCAATACCCATGTAATTAAGCATAAGGAGAAGAGAACTCCTGGGAGAATTTGTCCTGCCATTGGGAATTGGGCAATGGGACCATTCCATGAAGGTTGGTGACAGAAATCATATGTGAACAAGTTGGAAAAGGAGCAACCCCAGGGGATGGGTGCAGGCTGTGACAAGCTGATAAAGGAGGAGTATAGTCACTGGCAGAGGTATTGGACCTAGGTGCAACAAATGCTACCATGGACACACAGGAAGAACTCCAGGGAGACGAAAGGGGTACTTGCAACCCTGACCAGACTGGGGCACAAGGTTGGGGCCCCTGGGTCAGCTACATTACCTGCTTGAGGAACCCTGTGTGACCTTCAGAATGTGAGCCACTTTCTTGCCCAGCCCCTTGCTGAAGCGGCAGCCTCTGACCCCTGGTGCAATGGCCTTCCATGTTAGGTGGTTGCCCATGTCGAAGTTAGACTCCGGGACACATGGGAATGTAGATGCTAGGGCTGGGGAGTTGATAGACAAAATAGGGTTGACAAGGCATCCAACCGGCCATGCTCAGCTGCCTCTGACATACCCACAATGGGCTCAGGACCTCCCAAAGGAGCACAGATCTTCTGATCCAGCTCAGCTACCAGCATTAAGGAAACTCCAAGAACCTCAAGAATGGTTGGAGGGCCAGTCAGTGAAAGTCTTGCCCTTCAGACAATAATGTCAAGAGTCCTTGACAAAGAGTCTGAAGACCTGGGTTCTAATCATGGCCCTGCTACTAACTTGCTATATAACTTGACCAAATCATTTTTACCTCTGTTGATTTTAGTGTCTTCACCTGCAAGATAAGGGTTTATTCTAAAATATCTACAAGGGCTTTGCAATTTCTATGCTTTGCATCAGGGAGGCTGCTGGAGTGTGGAGTCCTAGAGAGTGCTGACATCATGAACTCTGCTGACATGGACACTGGATCAAGAATCAGAAGAGTTGGATTCAGCCAAGCTGTGGCTCTGCCACTTCCTCTGTTCTTTCTGATTACAGGGCAAAGAGACCTACTTTAGTGCAATTCAGAATACGTCAGTAAAAAAAAAGTTTATTCCATACACTAAACTACAAGCCTGGGCCAGGAGAAGCAACAGTTGGCACATACAGAAGTGTGTCTCTATGGGTCAAGAAGGCCTCTGACGATGAACCATTTCCTACAAGTACTTGGACAAAACACGCTTGGTCATGCTGGTTCACAATGGGACAATCATTGGTCTTGGGGACAGTTTGTTGGGTTTCCAAGGGAGTGGCTACAAAGACTTTCTAATCTGCCAGCCTGATATTGTCTTCAAGGGTCTGAGATAGGGTAGACTCTGTCTTCTGAGCCATAGGTAAACATGAAGGTCAGATGTGACTGTTTAACACATTTTAAAGAAATGGAAGTTACTCTAAAATGGTATTATTCATGTCAAGAAGAAGAAAAATAGAGCATCTCCCTCTGCCACCACACTGCAGCCATAATATTAACTTTCAGCAAGTTGCTTCGCCTTTTTTCCAGGTCCCAGTTTCCTTCATCCTTGAAAAAACAATTTGGGGATGGGGAGAGATAGTGTTGAAGAAGACAGTTTCTAAGGTCTTTAGCAGTGTCTCTTAGCACTGCTACAAGAAAAGGGGGTGAGTGTTGGAGGAAAAGAAGATTGTGCCTCAAAGAGGCCCCTCTCTTGAGGAAGCTGACCTTGACCCACGTGGAGGATGATGCTCTGGGGGTCATCCATCTCTGCATAGGAGGTAAGGTCGCCATGTGTCCTCTGGGCCCAGTTAAGGAGCTCTTCCTTTCTGGAGAAGTCTGGTAAGACACTGTAGTCGACATACGCTTCTTTTAAGAAGACCTTTGTAGGATCCTAAGGAGATGAGGGAAATTCTCAGAAAGTTGTTCTTCTAAGCAGAGGTATTCTGTGGAAAGGCTGTCAATACTGAGAAAAGCAGAGCCAGACCTAGGGTGAGGTGAGTAGAGTTTGACCCAAGGCATAAAAATTTAGAAGGTACTGATAGCTCTTTCAGCAAGGTAGAAACAACTGAACCTAGCAGCTAGTTAGCAAGAATGATTAATAAAAATTGGAAGCTACCAGATAGGTTTCTTCTCCAGGGGCTGCCACATTGTGGTCTCCATGTGAGCTCCTTGGGGCAGCTAGGTGTGCAGTAGATAGCACACTGGCCCTGGACTCAGGAGGACATGAGTTCAAATCTGCTCTCAGATACTTGACACTCACTAGCTGTGTGACTCTGGGCAAGTCACTTAACCCCAATTGCCTCATATTAAAAAAAAAAAACACAAGTCATGTGAGCTCCTCTGCTTGGGAGTAGTCTTTCTATGTGTCAGGGTCTGTGGCTCACCCTCAGCTAAATGTGTCTTAATGCAGCAGGAGCTGGATTGGAGCACTACCCATGGAGTCAGGGCATTTTTTGGCTCTACGGGGACAGATACAGGCCCTGGTCCCTTGCAGGACATCCACCTACATTAAAAAGTTGTAGGTACTTTTCTATCCTGCTTTCCTGAACATGTTTTGTGAAATTTACCCTGGGGCAAGGAAACCTGTCAGTTCCAGCTCTGCTGAGGGGACCAGACAACTGGTCTGTAAATCAGAGGCAGCAGATGGGGTGGAGGACAAACAGGGGTGTTCTGGAGCCAGCTTGAACCAGAGAGCCAATTGTTAAATTTTCAGTGTGACTGTTGACACCTGGGAAATCAGAAAAAGCTACAAATCAGGGCTTGCTTTATTGTTTTGTTGATTGTCCAGACTTAAGAAAGTGTTGGAGAAAATGTTAATATTATGAAACTTAAAAGTGTGTCTTCAAGGGAAAGTCAATTGTTAAACATTCACCAGCACATCCCTGGACAATATACAACCAGTTCATAACATCCCATCACCAAAGTGAAGAGTCTGACCTTGTCCTTTTCAACCCCACTTCCCAAACTGCTCCCTGGGACTTTCTTCCCCGCCTTTAAAAGGCTCTGAGTGTCCATTTTAACCTGACCTCATATGAATGTTATGGGATGGAATTTAGGGATGGCCCTGAGCCTTGAACCCTCTCTGAAGGGCCCTGAAATGTATCTTTGATGAACCTCTCCAGCCCCCTTTCCCATCCCTATTCCCCAACTCTGTAGGGGCTAGGGCCTAGGATGAAATGGGAGAGGGAGAGATTAGCAGGACGGCTAAGGGGGGAGAGGCTCTTTCAATCCTTCGATACTCATTTCCAGAGCACCTACTGTCTGCCCATTGGGAGAGCCTTGTGCTAGCTGCCATGGGAGAGCCAGAGAAAGGAAAGTCCTTGCCTATGGGGAGCTTCCTGTCTACTTGGAGAGCTAAGAAAAGAACAATGCCAGACAGAAGCAGCCCAAATGCTCTCTAAGTGGTATGGACAGAAGTACAGCAAGAGTTCAGAGGCAGCAGTGGCCTCTCATGGAGGGGCCTGCCCTCTTAAGCAGGATGAATGAGATTTAGAAAAGGAAGAATTTCACCTGAGGAGGGACAGCTGAGGGGCAGCTAGATCAGAATCTTAAGGGCCTTCAGAACCGCCCCCCAATGAGGGATGAGCAAGAGGAAATGAAGGGGGTCAAACAACAGACTGAGGAGCTATGCTTTAAAAATGAGGACAGAGGGACAAGTGTCTGAGGCGGTTTGGAAGCAGAGATGGATTGGATGACTTCTGGAGGCTCCTTCTGGTTGTAGGGCTATGTCTAGATTCCCCTATCTCCCAAATGGACCTGCTTCCCTTAATTTCTGCCCTCTCTCATCTTTGACCACTTGCCCTAACTTCTCCTCCCCCCCCCACCCAGACTCTAGGGGTCTTAGCATTTTCTGATTTATAGAAGGGGAGCAGGGAGTTCTCATACTCAAGTCCTCTGGTCCACAAAGAGATAGGCAAGCCCCATACAGTGTATCCATCCCTTTTGAAGGTTTGCCTTGGGGTTTCTCCTTAACCCTCACCCTTACAGCCCCCACATCTGTTACATTGGATCAAGGCCAAGGGTAGAGAGGAAGCTGAGGGGGACCTGTCATGGGGAGACCTTGGTTGTGTGGCCCTGTCCTTTTTCAGTCGGACAGCTAAAGAAGCGGCTCTCAGAGGTGATGCTCAGGGCCCTGGTCGAGTGCCACGTGTTACATCGGATAGTAGTCACTGCTCCCGCCATTGTCTCTCTGTCCAGGGTATTATTAGCCACCAAGAGGAAGGCGTTTGGCTGCTCCCCTCCCCTGGGCACCAGGCCCCATGGCCCCAGCTGGAGCCAGAGTCAGCTATCACCTTCCTGCCCTGGGCTTCAGGCCCTTTCTTATGTCGTCTGCGTCATGCTCGGGTCCCTGCTGGCTCAGGACTCAGATCACTCACCAGGGCAGGGGCAGGCTGCCAGCAGGCAAGGAAATTGCCCAGGGAGGGCTAAGGCAAGGGAGTGTGTAGCTCCACATGTCCCAAAAAGCTTTGGCAAAAAGCACCCAGTTAAGAGCCCTGGGGTCTAGTTCTGTCTCTGCCATGGAGTGACCTTGAACAAGTCCATGCCCAGATCTGGGCTTCAGTCTCCCCATCTAATATGATGGGATGATGGGGTCAAACTACAGGACTTTACCTGTCTGGTGAAAGATAACAGACTCTGATTTGCCATTTACTGTCTGATTCCCCCTCCCACTCCTGAACACATACCTTTCAATCTGTCTCTGACCCCTTTCAGCCTTTCTTCCCATTTTTCCTATGGTTTTTCTGTCTTTTCCTCCTTCTCTTCCTGGCCCATATCATCTTTCCCTGCTATGCTTCTTTCTCTCTGTTTGTTTTTTTATGTCTTTCTACTTTCTCCGTCTCTCATCTCTCTCTGTCTCTCTGTCTCTGTCTCTGCATCTCTGTCTCTCTCTCCTCCTATCTTATGTTGTTTCTTCTGAGAACAATAGCTGCTAATATCTGTTGGCAGGGGGTAGCAATTTTAGCTGTGGGAGACAGGGAGTTTCACTGAGCCTGGAGGACAGAGACTGGGGTTCTGTCCAGTTCTTCCAGACTCTCCCTCAGCACTTGGCTTCAGAGTCTGAGCCAGCTGTTCCTCAGTCCCCCTGTTTATGTGCCTCCTGGGTGTGTATCTTGTGTCTTCTGAGTGTGTTTTCCACAGTTTCCCCTATTAGATTAATTGGTCCCCAAGGGCAGCTTTGGTCTAGTGGAAAGAGCATTGAATTTGGAATCAGTCAATTTTCAATTCTGCCTCTGATGCTTATGGGCTAATGTGATTAAGGACAAATTACTAAACTTCACTGGATCTCAGTTTCCTCAACTGTAGAATGGGGATAACAACACCTGTAGAGCATCTACTTCATAAGAAGATTGTTATGAGGCTCAAATGAGATAATGTTTATCAGGTGCTCTGTAAACCTTACAATGTTACATAAATGTTAGTTTTTATTAGAATGTAAGCTTCTTGAGGGCAGGGAATGTTTTTCTTTTCTGTTGTCTTTGTATTCCCAGCATATGGTATAGTGTCAGGCACATAGTAAGTGATTTAAATAATGCTTGTTGATTGATTTATTAGTGTAGAGCTGTCCAACAACAGAATGTGCTGCCTTTGTGGAATGAACCTCCATGGGAGGTTTAAGCAGACACTGGATGACCAGTCAGAGATGCTGCAGAGAGCATTCTTGTCCTGGGTGAAGTGTTGGACTAAATGACTTTTAACGCCCATTTTTAACACTGGTATCCTGAGATTCTTTGAGTCTATGCTCTTATGACTTTTTCTCCTTTTTCCTTTCACCCTTCCTCCCCAACCCACCCCCAAGGGCTAAGTCTAGAGCTGGTATTGGAGGGTCTAACCAAGGATGAAATGAGAGTGAGGGGTTTGGGGAATCTCTAACTAAATTCAGTTTGTGTGAAAAGGAGCCCTAGCAGTCACTATTTGGAGAGACAATAATAATCTTTCCCATTTGTGCTGTGCTTTTTAACCTTTTCAAAAACTCTCATGTCTTGCTTAGAATTTTACAGAATCACCTCACTGGGACATTGAATGCATCTGGTCCAGGGGTTCTTAATTTGGAGTATGGAAATTTGTTTTTTTAAACAAGTTTGATAACTGTATTTCATTATAACTGGTTTCCTTTTTAATCCTATGTATTTTATTTGATGCATCTAAAAATATTAAATAAATGATATTATTATTTATAATATTATTACAATATATTAACATATAAAATTATAATAATATATACATATTAAATAAATAAAACGTTATTCTGAGGAATCCATAGGTTTCACCATATTGCCATGGGTCCATGACACCAAAAAAAAAAAAAGGTTAAGAACCTCCTAATCTAATCCAACCTCATTTGACAAGTGAATAAACTGACTCCCCGGAAGGGAATATGCTTTGTTCAAGGTCACAAAGGGAATTAACGATCATATGAACTATAATCTCATTTGATCTGGCTCTATAAGGTAGGTCAGGCCAATATTATGGTATTTGCTTTCCTGGGAGCAAAAAAAAAAATAGAAGAGTATGAAAAGATTTGGGACAGTGAATAATAAGACAGAGACCCAGGGACATAGAGATATACCTTAGTCAAGGCTACAGCCAATACTTCCTCCCTGCATCTGTCCAGATGGGACATACCTGTCCCTCTTGCCAAACCTCCCACGACTCTTGCCCAATGCCCTTACCAAGGAAAGGCTGACTGGAATTCCTGGGGCCTGCAGCAAGAGGTTAACGTAACCCTGGACATTGAGGATGACATGGACATCTCGGGGCTGTGGGACATTCCCCTTGCTGACCTGAATGGTTAGCTTCAATTCTGAGAAATCCTGGGAAAAAAGAGATAGACAGAGAGACAGAGACAAAGACAGCAGTCAGAGCTCAAATGGCAACCAAAGTTAGCTGTTCTGAGCATACAGTGAGAGACTGTCCCTCTGATTTCTGGGGATGGATTCCCAACCCCTTCCCTCACTATGCCCCTGGCACTGCAGTTAGCTGAACCGTCTAAAGGAGGCAGAGTACCGGAGACTACATTGGACTTGGAGTCAGAAAAACTGACTTTGCCCCTCATTTCCTGTGTGACCATATATCAAATGGCAGGGGTGGGACAGGGAGCTCCGGGTAGACAGGCAGGGGATGCCCAGCACAGAATACTGCATAGAGCGTTGGGTGTGGGCGCTGCTTGGGATGTTTTTGCTGAATTCTTTTTCTTCTTCACAAAGGGAGGGTTAATCTGAAGGGAGGCATTGAAATGGTTGTGATATGAAGACGGAAGGCATCAAGAAAATGCATTTAAAGATAAGCTGAGGGGGATTAGACTAGATGATTCCTAAATTCCCTTCCAAATCCTGTGACCCTATGGTGGAGAATAAGGTGACCCCTTTAACTGGTCCTAAAAAAGATGTGTATATATGCATCACAATGCACACACACACACACACACACACACACATATATATAATATACCTGCATGTGCACATATACCAAAATATATACACCTGTATGGACCCAATATACACATATGTACATACATGCACCCGTATAGACACATACATGTGCACATACATATACACGTGTGTACATGTGTGTACAAATATCATATAGCCATGGTTTGAAGCCTGTTTGTATGGTGTACATGCATGTAATTATACATGTGTATTATATACACATAAATAATTATTCGTGTGTGGGTATATATGCATTTACATACACATATGCATATGTGTGTACATAGGTTGGGGGCTTTCTTTTTTTTGCTTTGTTTCTACTGCATCAAGGTACAGAGCCTTGCATACAGTAGGTGCTTAATGCTTGTTGAATGAATACATGAACATATACAGAACCAGCCCACAAACCCCCTCAGAAGTGGAAACAAAGGGAGATGATGCTCTAGCTTTTTTCTACACTGTCTTCAGACTTTTGGGGGCTGCTTTGGGTATTCATTATAACCAGATCTTGCTTCGATAAATGTGTAATGTGCAGTGTTTGCGTTAGGAAGATGCAATGATTTCCTGCACAATCTAGGTATCCTTGATCCCTGCTTTGTCCTAGGAATCATTAGAGAATCAATTGGAAGGTCTCAGGTCACTCCACTAGTAAAAATCTGAGCATGAACTGAGGTAATCTCAGAAGCTGTAATACCCAGTGTAGCCTGGTGAAGTGAGACTGGAACATGAGAATCCATTTGGCAATTACATGAGATTTTTTTGTTGTTCAGTTATTTCAGTTGTGTTCAATTTTTTGTGACCCCATTTGGGGTTTTCTTGGCAAAGATAGTGGAGTGGTTTGCCATTTTCTTCTCCAGCTTGTGTTACAGATGAGAAAATTGAGGCAAACAGGGTTAAGAGACTTACCAGCGTCACACAGCTAACAAGTGTCTGAGGCCACATTTGAACTCAGAAAGATGAGCCTTCCTGACTCCAGGCCCAGCACTCTGTCCAGTGAGCCAACTAGCTGCCAAATATGAGATTAGAGAAAGACAACTAGATTTGGAAGCAGGAAGATCTGCGTTCAAGTCTTGACTTCTGCACGTTCCTTAACTGCTCTGAGCCTCACTTTCCTGACTTGTAAAGTGGAGATAATCACATACGCCCTATATGATAAGAGGTAGCTGTGATGTAATAGATAGAGAGCTGGTCTTAGTGGGAAGATGTAGATTTTATTCCCCTCTACTCCCTGCTACATATTAGCTGTGTGATGCTGGACAAGTCACTAAAGTTATCAGTGCTCTAAGCAACTCTTAACCAAAAAAATATTTTTAGCATTCATTTTTTGGAATTTTGAGTTCTAAATTCTCTCCCTCTCCCCAGCCCCTCCCCCTCCCCATTGAGAAAGCAAGGAATTATATTAATTACATTAAGTTATTATGTTATGTTAATTATACATGTGAAATCATGCAAAACTTATTTCCACTTTAGCCACGTTACAAAACAAAACAAGAAAAATAAAGAAAGTAAAAAAATTATGCTCCAGTTGCATTCAGAATTCACTAGTTCTCTCTCTGGAGGTGGATAGCATTTTTCATTGTGAGTCCTTGGGAATTGTCATGAATCATTGTATTGACCAGAGCAGTTAAGTCGTTCACAGTTGATCATTATACAATATGGCTGTTACTGTGTACAATGTTCTGGTTCTGCTCACTTAACTTTGTATCACTTTATATAAGTCTCTCCAAGTTTTTCTGATACCATCCCTTCAGGTAACTTTTTAAAGGTGCAGTTAGATGGATGCAGTGGATAGTGCACTGGGCCTGGAGTTAGGAATAACTGAGTTTAAATCTGACCTCAGATACTTACTAGCTGTGTGACCCTGCGCAAGTCACTTAACTTCTGTTTCCTCAATTGTAAAATGAGGGTACCTACCTCCCAGGGTTGATGTGAGGATCAAATGAGATAATAATTGTAAAGCACTTAGCACAGTGCCTGGCACATAATAAGTGCTATATAAATGTTCATTATTATTATTATTAATAATTGGGTGGGTAGGTAGTACAGTGGATAGAGCACCAATCCTGGAGTCAGGAGGACCTGAGTTCAAATCCATTCTCAGGTACTTACTAGCTGTGTGATCCTGGGCAAGTCATTTAACCCTGTTGGCCTCAGTTTCCTCATTTGTAAAATGAGCTGAAGAAGGAAGTGATGAACCACTCCAGTGCCTTTACCAAGAAAACCCCGAATGGGGTCACAAAGAGTTTGACATAACTAATCAATTGAAAAACAACGGAGGAGGTGCCAACCTGCATGGGTAGAGGGAACTTCCACATCCTTAAAATCCCTATACCAATGAAATCATATCTTTAGTTCAGTGGTGTGCTGGTAAACAGTTTAACAACTGGTAACTGGTAAACTGGTAACAGTTTAACAACTGACTCCCCAAGACGGGGGAAAAGTGTACAAAGGACACACTTTTAATCTATTTTAGCAGATTAACATTTTTCATCACTTTCTTAAGTCTAAACAAATTAATAAAACAATCAATAATAAATCAATAAGTCAAGCCCTGATTTGTAGTATTGGAAGACTTTTAAGGCATAAATCCTCACACTGAAAATTTAACAACTGGCTTTCCAGAGCCAGCATGCCCCTGGTCTAGTTCCTATCTCACTCTTGCATTGGGTTGCCAAGATCAAAGCACCATTTTGTATAGCGAACTATTATTAAAGCCAACCAACAGATTTCTATTTAGGGCTTTTTGTGTGTCTGGCTTGGTATCAGGTACTGTGCAGTATACACTGAAGTCCATAACATGTGGCCTGCCAACACAGAGCTTTCAGTTTCCTAAGAGACAAAAATGAGGACCTTTATGGCACCATGAGAGGAATTAGAATTAAGAGCAGGAAAAGTTCAGGAATGGGGCACTGAGTGCAGAGTGGGGTACCACATCTTAGGAAGGACACTGCCAGGCTGGAGGCTGGTCATAAGGGGCAAAACAGAATGATGAGTGAACTCAAAACTGTGCCAAAGAGGGACTGGAAATGAAGGAACTGGGGCATAACTCTTACTTCCCTTACTCTTGGAGTCAGGAAGACCTGAATTCAAATCTGGCTTCAGACACTTCCTAGCTGGGTGACCCTGGGCAAGTCACTTAACCCAGTTCCCTCTTCTGTAAAATGAACTGGAGAAAGAAACGGCAAAGCACTCTGGTATCTTTGCCGAGAAAATCCCAAATGGGGTCATGAAGACTCCAATATTACTGAAACAACTGAACAACAACCACAACTGCCAGTGAAGTTGGTTCTGTGTGCTGGGCCTTGGTTTCTTGAGCATAGCTCTAACAGATGCTTGGTAGCAAAAATTCTCCCCCCATCCCCCAACCACCCTCCCCCCGCCCCCCTCTGGGATCCCAGTGAGGCTCATGTGACTTCCAGAAGGGAAAATCAGACTCCAGACCAGGACTCCAGGCCCCTGCCTGACCCCAGGCTTCCCCCCTCCCCCCCACCCGGGCCATGTGGGCCCTCCGTTTCTATTTTTATTGCCCGTGTTTTCCAGAGACCATTGTCGATGGACCCAGCAACTGCGGGAAAGGGAATTTTGTCTCTCCGTCCCCTGCACATTGGGAGCCACTTATAGAAAGCAGCTTCCAGTAATTCTTCTAGGAGCGGAGCCATGCGGCTGGCCCTCCTCCCTCTCCCCTTCCAGGCCCCCTCCCACCCCAGCCCGGTCAGGAGCCGGCTGTCTGTCAGCCCCGACCCAGACACCACCAAGCTGCTGCTCACCCAGTGCCGGGACTCTGATCCCCGCCTCTTCTGACCCTGCAGAGAGGCCGCAGAAGGCAGGGAAGAAACATCACCGTCTAGCCCCAGCCAAGCCACAGACTCACTGTGCCACCTCGGGCAAGTCACTACACCTCTTTGGGCCTCAGTCTTCTCATCAAAAAATGGGAGCAACCACAAAAGCTCACATGTATGGAATGTTTTAAGGTTTTCCAAAGTGTTTTACATATGTAGTCTTACACATTAAAAGTAATAATAACGATAATAGCTAGCATTTAAATAATGCTTAAAGGTTTGCAAAGTCTTCTACAAATATTACCTCATTTTGTCCTCACAAGAGCTCTGGGAGGTAGGTGCTATTATTACCTTCATTTTATCAGTGAGGAAACTGAGGCCAAGAGAGGTTGAGAGACTTGACCAGCTAGTCAGTGTCTGAGGCCGAATTGGAACTTAAGTCTCCCTAACTCTAAGTCCAATGCTCTACGCACTGTCCACACTACCTCCTGCAGCCTGCTCTAGTAGAATATTTTGTTGTTCAGTCATTTTCAGTCATGTCTGTGACCCCATTTGGCATTTTCTTGGCAAAGATACTGGAGTGGTTTGCCATTTCCTTCTCCAGCTCATTTTACAGATGAGGAAACTGAGGCAAACAGGGTGAAGTGACTTGCCCAGGGTCACCCAGCTAGTAAGTGTCTGAGGCCAGATTTGAACTCAGGTCCTCCTGACTCCAGGCCCAGGGCTCTATTCACCGTGCTGCCGAGCTGCCCAGCAGAATAATATGCAGCCCCACTCCTGCCGACAAGGGTCATTATGAGGATGAGGTAATGTATGGGAACATTGTTGTTTGTTGTTGTACAGCATCAGGAAGGTGACGTCTTGACTTTCTAGTGAATTGGACGTAAGTAAGGCAGGGCTGTGCAAAGTCACCAGCCTCACTTTCAGGATGACTGGAAATGGCTCCGAATACTTCCCACACTGTAAGGGGATGTCAAAGTGGATAGAGCATTGCACCTGTCATCAGGAAGACCTGAGTTCAGATCCAGCCTCAGACACTTACTAGGTATGTGATCCTGGGCAAGTCACTTAACCTCTGCTTGCTTCAGTTTCCTCATCTATAAAATGGAGACAATAATAGCACCTCACAGAGCTGTGTGAGCAGAGGTGTCCAACACAGAATCATGGGCCTCTTTCAGAATAAAATGAAATTGGGAAATATTTAACAAAATAAAAATATAATAAAACACAGATTACATCACATTTTAAAACTAACTCAAGGGGGCAGCTAGGTGGTGCAGTGGATAGAGCACCAGCCCTGGATTCAGGAGGACCTGAGTTCAAATCCGACCTCAGACACCTAACACTTACTAGCTGTGTGACCCTGGGCAAGTCACTTAACCCCATTGCCTAACCAAAGGGGGGAAAAAAAAACAAAACTAAGTCAATATGTGGTCCACAGGGATCCCTATGCATAAATTAGTGGCTCCTCTTTCTGTTTTAGTTTAACAACACTGGTAGTAAAGATTAAATGGGATAATATTAGTAAAGATACTTCTCAAACCTTAATGTGCTATATAAATGCTAACTTATTTTTAGCTATTATTTTTGTCACTGTTGTTGTTATTGTATCAGCTAACAGCATAGTGTAATAGAGAACTGACCTCTAAGCCTGAAAGACCAGGGTTCAGGCCCTGCGTCTAATAATTAATGGCTCTTCTCTTGGTGGAATTGTGAACCAACCATTCTGGAGACCAATTTGGGACCATGCCCAAAGGGCTAGACAACTCTTCATACCCTTTGACCCAGCAATATCACTACTAGGTCTGTGTCCCAAAGAGATCAAAAGGAAAAAGGAAAAGGACCTATATGTACAAAAATACTTATAGCAGCTCTTTCTGTGGTGGCAAAGAATTGGACCCTGAGGGGATGCCCATCAATTGGGGAATGGCTGAATGAATTGTGATACATGATTGTGTTGGAATGCTATTGTGCTGTAAGACATGATGAAAGGGATGGGTTCAGAAAAACCTAGGAAGACTTATATGAATTGATGCAAAGTGAAGTGAACAGAACCAGGAGAACACTGTACATAGTAACAGCAATATTGTGGTGATAATCAACCGTGGAAGATTTAGCTGCTTTGATCAAGACAATGATCCAAGAGAATTCTGATGGACTTGTGAAGAAAAAATCCACCTCCAGAGAGAGAACTGGTGAAGTCTGACTGCATATTGAAGCATAATTTTTTCATTTTCTTTATTTTTCTTTTGGTAACATGACTAATATGGAAATGTTTTGCATGACTTCACATGTATAATTGATATCACATTGCTTGCCTTCTCAATGGGTAAAGGAGGGGCTGGAGAGAGGGAGAGAATTTGGTACTTAAAATTTTTAAATGAATGTTACAAATAAATAAATGATAATTTTTTTTAAACTAGTGGTTTGTGTGACTCTGGGCAAATCACTCAACCTCTTGGCTCTCTATGTAACTCTAAGAGTTACAGAGAATGCCAATCTGTATTGGTAGAGGGAGTATCCTCACCTGGGAATTCCCTATACCACTGAAATCACAGAACTAGTGCCTCCCTATTCATATCCCCCAGTTGGCCCCAGGGGAGGTGGCAGGAACAACCCACTCCCTTGCCCAAGGACTGGAAGGAGCCTTTCCTGATCTGTTTTTTGACACGATTGGCCATTGTCATCAAGAATGAGTCACTGTCTCATTAATCAGAAAATCCTCAAATCTCAGCATTTCCAGCCAGTGTTGTTCAAGGAGTAGGAACTGCTGGAATCTACGTAAGAGCTGAATCAGTCCAACTGGCCTGGGTTTGTGAGGAGTGAGTATGCTGAGGCTGTCTTATCACAGCTCAGAACAGGGGGCCCGACTGGAACCTATGAGACACCCGACAGTGGTTTCCTGTCTCCTGTGGGTCACGATGTGACTCGGTGGGCGCCTTTAATGGCACCCTGCCCCTTTGCTTATTCCTGGCCCTGCCCCAACAAGAAGCTTCCCAGAACCATCAGAGCTGGGAAAGCCAGGCCAGCCAAGGGCCCATCCATCTCCTGGTGGCTCATCTGCCTACCCCAGAGGGGAAGTCACCTTCCCTCAGACCCCCTAACCAAGGACTTTTATTGGCTTTGTCCAACTAGGTCACATATGAAAAACTCCTATAAAACTTATAGGACTTTAGGGAATCTCCAGACTCCATGAAGGAAATTCTCTCTCCTTCGGAGGATGGCCTATAGAGGAGGCCTCAGGTCAGGAAAGGTCACGGGACCAAGGACTCCCACAGACTGTGGAACCTGGGGTCAATCAGCCTTCCTTCTGTATCTTGCCTGGAGGGAAGCAGCTGGGCCCCTGCCCAGATTCCCAGAGAGGATCATAGGACTTAGAGCTACAAGAAACCTTAGCAGATGTGCAATGGATGAACAAAATGTAAGCTCCTTGAGGACAGGGACAATTTCATTTTTGTCATCACATGCCCATTATAGCTCCAAGACTAAGAGACTGAGCAAAAACTGCCCATCAACGTTTCTGTGTCTTCCCCCATTAAAATGTAAGCTTCTTGAGGGTAGGAACTGTCCTGTTTGCTTGTATTTGTATTCTTAGTGCTCAGCACAGTGCCTGATGCAAAGTAAGTGCATAATAGATGCTTGTTTGAACTATCTATCTATACATCCACTCATCCATCCATCCATCTGTTTGTCTGTCTTTTGTCTGTCTATCAATGGCAAGAACTTTTTCCCTTGTCTTTATATTCCACAATGCCTGGTATATGGTAGGCACTTAATAATTGCTTGTTGATTGATTAACTGTCATCTGACCTTACCAGTCCCAATTAGCCAACAAAAAAAACCTATTTAGTTAATGATAGCACTCAGAAAATTGAGCAAAATTTGCATCGTTTGCAAATGATTTTCTGGTGGATATCTTGGTCAGATACCAAGATACCAGATCTTGGTCCATGGCAATGCCCTCACTCTGGGTCATCAAAGCCTGGCAAGAACAGCTGGTTGAGGTTCCATTTACTGTTGAGAGAGGGTGTCGGGTTGGGGGAGACTTCCCTTGAGCATGCTGTAACAGCTGGCCCAGCAGCCAGCTGGTCAAGGGATTGCTCACCTTTGGAAACCTCAGGTTGAGGACATGGACTTCCCGGGTAGAGTTGGGGGGTTTCTGGCCCAAGCAACCCCAGGAGACCTGATTTGTGGTGTATGTCACCTTTCCTGTTTCAGAGTCCGGGAGCTCCAGGGTGCAGTCAGCTTTCTCCAGAGGACCTGTTAGGGAACATACATAGTCACCTTTAGGGCCAGTGTCCTAATCTGGGCAGGGAGGGAGAGATGGGTGAGGAAGGAGGCTGGGATGATTGGGGACTATGGTCCCTGCTTTCAAAGAGGAAAACGTCCTGGAGCAAGGAGTCAGGAAGCCCAAGTTCTAGTCCCAGTTCTGGCTCAGAAGCATAACAAAGGATTTTTTTTTAATCTACAGCCATAACAGTTGAGGAGAGGCAGGGAGAGAAGTATGATGAGCCCAGAGGATAGTTCATTTACTAGTGGAGTGGACAGCCTAGGTTTGGAAGCAATGTGGTATAGCAGAATGCGTGCTGACTCTTGAATCAGAGGACCTGAGTTCGAATTGTGCTTCTGATCCTTTCCTAGCAGTGTGCTCTTGTTGGGCAAGTCAATTAACCTCTTTGAGTCTCAGTTACCTCATCTACAAAATGAAGAGGGTTGAATTAAGTGACCTCTAGGGAACCTTCCAGCTCTAGACCTGTAATTTTTCTCTTCTGCCCTTCCTCCAGCCTCAACACTACTCCTTTGCCCTTCTCCTCAGCCTGCTTTTCCTCACAGCCCCTGTGGGGTCAGGCAGGGGAACATTGGTATCCAGACTCCCCCCCCCCCGCCCCCGCCACCCCAGTGATGTTTGGGACAAATCGCCAGCAGTCTTGCTTTTGTCTCATGACTCTGGGCAAATCACTTCATCATACTGAAGCCTATTTTTCACCTCAATAAAATGAAATTAAAATCTCTCCCCTGCCTACCTAAGAGGATTGTAAGGGTCAGCACATAAGAAGTTGGATATGATAGTATTTCCTAAGCTTCAAGTCATAGCATTTCAATGGTAAATGTAAGGAATTAGGAATATCCATATTACATGACTTCAATGCACAATTTGCACCTGCTAGGTGGGGCAGTGGATATCGTGCTGGGCCTGGAGTCAGGAAGACCTGAGTTCAAATCTAGCCTCACAAGATTTCTAGCTGTGTGATCCTAGATAAGTCATTTAACCTCTATCTGCCTCAGTTTCCTTAACTGTAAAAGGGGGATCATAATAGCATATACCATACAGGGTGGTTGTGAGGCTAAGAGGAAATCAAATGAGATAATATTTGTAAAGCCCTTAGCATAGTACATCATAGGTGCCTAACAAATGTCTATTCTCTAATATGGAAATTTGGTTACTTGATTGCACATATATAACCTGTATCAAATTGCTTACTGTCTTAGGGAGGGGGGAGGGGAAGGGAGAAAATTTGGATCTAAATTTTTTAAAGTGAATATTAAAGAACAACCAAACTGGGCATACCCTTTGACCCAGCAATATCACTTCCTGATCAGTATCCCAAAAAGATCACAAAAAAGGGAAAAGGACCCACGTGTACAAAGATATTTATAGCAGCTCCTTTTGTGGTGGCCAAAAATTGGGAAATGAGGGAATGCCCATCAATTGGGGAATGGCTGAGCAAGTTGTGGTATATGAATGTAATGGTATACTATTGTGCTTTAAGAAATGATGAGCAGGTGGACTTCAGAAAAACCTGGAAAGACTTGTATGGACTGATGCTGAGTGAAGTGAGCAGAACCAGGAGAACGTTGTACACAGTAACAGCCACATTGCTCAATGATCAGTGCCATGAGCATTTTCTTGGATCACTGTACTGCTGAGAAGAGCTAAGTTATTTATGAAGTCATTTGTCTTCTCAGCAACACAGTCATCCTAGACAATTCCAAAGAACTTGTGATGGAAAATGCACATCCAGAGAAAGAAGTGGTGGCATTTGAATGCAGATCAAAGCATACAATTTTCACTTTATTTTTTGTGTTTTTTTTCCTTTTAGTCTGTTTATTCTTTCACAACATGACTAATATGGAAAAATGTTTTACATGATTGCACATATATAACCTATATCAAATTGTTTACTGTCTTAGGGAGGTGGGAAGGAAGTGAGGAAGGGAGAAAATTTGGAACTCAAAAATTTTTTAAATGAATGTTAAAAATTGTCTTTATGTATAATTGTAAAAAATAAAATATTGTTTACAAAATGAATGCCTGCTCTTTTCCCTTCCTTCTCCACCACCCCCTCCTGCCACTGTACATCAAGGGTCCAAGAATTCTGAGTCTGTTTGCCATTTCTTCATGCTTTACATTGAGAAGATGGTAAGGAAGGTGATAGGCAAGGGGGGGAACTGTTTCTCCTAAATTACTAAAAGTGAACACTATGTTAAGGGAAGATACTAGTGTCAGGAAATTGCAACTCAGTGGGTATATGGATGAGGATGTGAGTCACTCACACATGTGTGACTGGCCCAGGCTGTCTCCAGCCCGAGGGTTGACCCAGGGTCCAGAGCACCCAGGCTTGAGAGAATCATGACTTAGTTTCTTAGTCTTGAGTGTTTTAACCCATAAGAGGCAGTGGAAGTTTCTATCTCTGGGACTGGGTAGTTTTTCCCTCTTTTCACCCATTCTCTGGGGCCCTGGAGGGCCCCTGAAAAGGAATAAAAATGCCCTGTAGGCTGAAGGGAATCATCATCAACTCAATCAGTATCAGAGCTGGGAATAGAATGGAACAGGTCTTCTAATGACAGCTCACAGAACCATCCACAATCCAGAGCTTTGCATGTAGAATGGACTTGGGATTTCACTGGGAACTCATTAGGGAATTCCCAATAAGGAAACTCCCTTCACCAATGCAGATCACCATCTGCTCTGCAACAAGTCTTTGGCAAGTTGTCTGGGCCACAAAAAGATTAAATGGCTTGTCCAAGGTCATACGGTCAGTTATATGTGAGCAGTGAGACTTTGAAGCCAGACTCTCCAGATGCTTAAGCCAGCTCTTTATACAATATACCACCCTGGCCTCTCTTTTTGTCTATTAGTTACTAATTCGGTATCTGGTGAACAACGCCATCAAAACCCCGAATGACCAAAGGGGAGGGAAGTGGCCCAGTCTCTAACTTTGGGTCTAGAGTTTTGCCCAAAAGGATCTCTGAACTTTTTTGGTCATGTACTCCAGCAATAAAAAACAAAAACAAATTTTGAGCACACACTTTCAATATTCCTACATTTACATATTTATAAATTATTTAGTATACTTCTGCTCTAGAAATTATGTACATTATAAAACATAAAAATAAAAATTGAAAAAGAATGAGAGATAAAGATGAAATGATATTAGGTTCTAGGGTCAGTAGGGAGCCACTGGAATTGATTGAGCACAGAGCAGAGACTGAAGAGAATGTCTGGATTGGAAGAGGGAGAGATTTAAAGGCGGGGAGACCATAGGAGACTATTGTAATAGTCCGGGAGAAAGGTGATAAGCACCTGAACTGGTGTAGTGGCTGTGGGAGAAGGGAACTCTGGGAATAGAGGGAACAGAGCTCAAATTTCAGATGTTGAGGGTGGAAGGGAGCTCAAATTCCAGATGTTGAGGATGTTGGGAAGGGAGACATGACATGATTGGGCATCTGTGTGAGATGAGGGAGGGTGAGGAGTCAGATATGATGCCAAATCATTACCCTGGGTGACCAGAAGGATGGTGGTGCCCATGACAGTAATAGGGAAGTCCTGAAGAGGGGTGGCTTTGGAAGAAGGGGAAGAGGAAGATGATGTAAAAAGGAGATCTCTGATGCATATTTGCAAACCATTCATGTTTGCTTGGTGCAGTGGATAGAGTACCAGGCTTGGACTCAGGAAGTTCATCTGAGTTCATTGGACCTCAGACGCTTAGCTATATGACCCCTGGCTAGTCACTTAACTCTGTTTGCCTCAGTTTCCTCATCTGTAAAATGAGCTGGAGAAGGAAATGGCAAACCCCTCCAGTATCTCTGCTGAGAAAATCACAAATGGGGTCATGACTGAACAACAACAAAACAAAGACATGTTTGCTTATCTTGTGTGACTCTGCCCCAGGCCTTCTGCCACAAAGATGAGGGGTGATCTCGTGGGTAAGGGGTGGGTATGCTGGATGGAGTTTCACAAAAGCATCTGAGCAGCAGCGGTTGTAGGTGCAAAGGTAGCAGTTAGGTCATGACTCCCCTGAGGGTCCAGTGCCTGATTCAGAAGGGGAAAGGTGGGAGTTTGCATAGCAGAGGGAAGTGGCAGAGTCAGGGAATGTGGGGGGGATAAGAGACCTCCTGGTTATGTTGGAGACAAACCCCTTGATTGGCTACCAAGGGAGGAGTGGAATTTGACCCATTTTCCTACCACCAGATTGGTAGATCCCATAACCCTTGAGTTCACATCAGCACCCCATTTTGGAGGCCCCCCAGCCACCCCCCAAGACTTCCTAGGGGAGCACTAAGTCCCAAATTTGTCCTCTCCCAGAGACACTCCTTTAACTACATTCTAAGCTAGCAGAGTGTTAAATCATGTTGGGCAAGAAAAAAAAAGCTAAATGTGATGGAGAAAAGAAATGCATGCCTCTTACGGGACCAATCTGATGGTCATGCTGAGACCTGGGTTGGGTGACAGAGACTGATAATCTCATCCTAACTCCACCACTTCTTGCTAGCTCTGTGACTCCCAACAAGACACAACTCCCGGCCCCTCCAGTGACTCCTCTTAAAAACGAAGCCAACATGGTCTCAACCATTCCTTTCGCCTCTAAAAACTCAGTTCTCTTTCTTACTTTGTACCTTGGTGTCCTTCTGAGCACATACTCCAGTGCCTGCTACACAGAACTAAACCCTTGTTGATAAGGATGAGACATTGCCGAGGCTGCTCACTGACTCTTTTAACACCACTAAATGGTGGAGATAGTTCAGGGTGGGACCCTGATTTTTTCTGCTGGGTACTAGCAAAATGTTAAGGATAACCATTCCAAATGTGTAGTTTTCAAGACCCCTAGACCTCAACCAGCAGACATAAGAGGTGGAAGGAGGCCTCCTCGTATAGACACTCCATTAACTTGGCACTACCCTGGGCCAGGGATGGGGTGGGGCACTCCAATTACAGTTATACCTACCAAACCACAGCTGGCTGGAGAGTTACAATTCCAGGCCCTGCCCCAGTGGCCCTGCCCGTGTGTCAACCAGATGCCTGGCTGGATGGAGATATGCCTGCCTCAGAATGACAGATAGGTATCCTGTCTCCACCCCCACCCCCCCAAACACCCCTGCCTTGTCTGAGGAAAAGAAGAATTGTTGTAGTGTGCTAACCTAGCACACTTTGGATCACATAACTAGAGCATAAAGGGACTTCAGAGGTCATTTAGTACAATTACCTTTTTTTACAAACGAGGAAAACTGAGGCACAGTCACACAGGCCGGGTTTCTAGGGCCATCTCTTCTCCCCACAGGTCAGCAGGGCTAACAGGAAAGAATGCAAGCTTCTTGAGGGCAGAGACTATTTTGTTTTTATCTTTGCATTCCTGGTGCATAGTAATTGTTTGACCAATGTTTGTTATTTAATTAATTGACTGACAGTGGGTAGGGAAAATACAGACAGAGGATCTTCTGTGTATGTCTTGTGCCACCAAGATGAGGGGGGAAAAGCTGTGCCTTCTTCTCCTGTTTCCCTCAGAGTGCTGGGCACAGGGATGGTACATAAGACGGCTCATCCAGTATTTGTTTTTGACTATTTAAATCAGAAGAAACACCAGTTGGGGGATGAGGGGGAGACTTTTGGCTTGGTTATTTGAAGGTACTGTTATATGCTAAATTAAAAAGATCTCTGGGCCAGGAGCCAGAAGTCCCAGCTTCCAGACGCGGTCTTGCCGTGTCCTAGCTTATGACTTTGGGCAAATCAGTTTTCATCTCTTGCCCTCAGTCACCCTATCTGTAGAATGAGCAAGCTGGAATAGATGACCTGGAAAGGCCTTTCCAACTTAAAAGGTCCAGAAGGGGACTAATGGATTCAGAGTCAACCCTATGGGTCACTTGGGAGAGAGCCCTTGAATGGGGAGCTCCCATCCCGGTTCTGCTAATTACTTCTGTGACCTTGGGCAAGTTATTTACCTTCTCTAGGTCTCAATCTAGTCTTCTGAAAAATGAGGTGGGAATGAATTAGATGATGTCTAAGGTCTTTTATTGCTCTCAGCTCTATGATCCCATGATACCAGGGAATAAGGGAAGTAGGAGGATGACCGGACTACATTCTGGGCCTCCCCTCACTGGGGCCGACAGGAAGCTCTGAGCTGGGAGGGAAGAGAGTGGAAATTTACTCTGCCAGGCATGGAAGGGGAGAGGAAGCAGGCCCCCTACACCTCGTCCTGAGGAATGCACAGAGCCAGGAGGAGGAGGATGGAGAAGGGGAGACTGTTTGGAAGTTTGTGTCTCCATCTTGTCCTGCTCACTTCCTGTTTTCTTCGAGATCAAAGATGGGCTCTGGTGGGGAACAGAAGCAAGCCTGATTGAGAGGGTGGGGGTGCATGGGGGATAAGGGTGAGAGAAATCTTCCATTGACCGCTGGACTTTCTTTCATCCAGCACCATATCCCTCTTCTCAGTGCCAGGGAATATAGACCTTTAGATACAGAAAAGTCTAGATGATGGTGCCCTCTAGGAAGAATTCCATCTCTTCACCAGGTCAATACCAACAGCACAGGCACCATCTTGATTGTCAGTGGCCAAAAGGGAAATAGCTGGGGACAGGGGCATTGGACACCACCCCGGTACCTAGAAATTACTGCCCAAGACTAACACATGTTAACACACAACAGGCCATTCAAGAACATTTCTGGCCTCTGTAGTCGTCTTTCAACTCTACAATTCTTGAGATGCTGTAAATCTAGAAGTGTTATGAATGAATGCACAAAAAAGCATTTGTGCTAAACACTGCTGGGTGTCCAGGTACAAAAAAGCAAGAAAGTTCCTGCCCTCAGGAGGCTCATATTCTAACGGGGAAGACAATACAAGTCGGGGAGCCAGACCCAAGGAAGAGTATTTTGGCTTAGGAAATCAAAGTGACTATGAGAGGTATCACAGGACAATTGACGGACACATCCTTTCTAAGAATGAAGGTGATGATTTGATTGCTAGTAGAGTGTGAAAAAAAATAACTAATATTTTTCTCTGTCTTCTCATCCCTCCTTCCCAAGCCTTTATACTATCAGTGAGGAGAGGCCCAGCTGGACTGCATTATGTAATGATCAGATAACAGGGCCAGCTGGGAGATCAGATAAGGGCCCATTTATTTTGGTCCTTAGGGGCTTTCTCGAATGCCTGCTCTCTCCCCCTCACCCTCCTCCTCCCCGCCACAGACGAGAATGGGGAGACAGAAGGGAGTGTGACGCCCCATCCTGTCTCCCCATGGCCAGTGGGGCCAGCCAGGGGGGACGGTATCAAAACAAAGCTTAATCACAATTAGGCAGGCACCAGGGAAACACGAAAGGTCTGAGGGAGGAGGCTTCTATGGGTAAGAGCCAGCCAGCCAGCGAGTGGGGTGACTGGAAACATAAGGGTGTTAATGATGCTTTGAGATCTGTCCATATTTGAATCAGACTGAACTCTCCATAAACTAATGTGTCCCAGCGAAAAGAAATATGGAGAAATAAATCAAAAAGCAATAGAGACTCAGCTCTGGTGGAAAAAGTCAGCAGACACAAGTGCCAGGCTGGTTCTGCCGCTAACTTGTGTGACCTAAAGCAGGTCAACTCTTCTGTCTGGGTGGGCACTGGCTTCCCCCTCTATACAAAGATGAAGCTGGACTGCATAACTTCCAATGTCTCTTCCAGCTCTAACAGTCTCAGTCCACAGAAAACACTCATTCCGTGCTGTTGACTGACCTGCTGATGGAGAGGTCGAACTAGAAAGGGACAGTGTGGCATAGTGGGAAGGGTGCTGGATTTGGAACCAGAGGATCTGGATTTGAATCCCTAGCTCTGCTTCTTACCATTCTGTGCAATGTGGGACAAATTGCTTCACCTAACTGGGTCTCAATTTCCTCAGCTGTATCTCAGAGTTGGAGGGGACCCCAGAGGTCATCTAGTCCAACCCAAACCTGACCAGAAGTCATCGCTATAGTAGCCCAAACAAGTATCATCTAGTCTTTAAATATTCCGAGTGAGGGGGATCCCATACCTCCCAAGGCATCCCATTCCACTTGTGGGTGGCTCTAATAGCCAGAAAATTTTCCCATACATTGAGTTTAAATCTACCTCCCCATAACTTCCACTTAACTGCTTCTGGTTCTGACTCCTGGGGCCAAGGAAATCTTATCTATCATCTACAGTATGGCCCTTGAGATATTTCGTTTCATCTCTCATGTGCTCCCTAAGTCTTCTCTAGGCTAAACATGCCAACTTCCTTCAACTGAGTCTCAAATGTAATGAATGGGAAACCAATTAGGTGTCCTCCAGTTTGTAAATGTCCTTCCTAAAATGTGGAACCCAGAACTGTTCTGGTGTGTTCTGACCAGAGGCAACACAGAGGGAATCACTTTTCTTGATCTTTCTGAACTTTTTAAACACCATGTCACATCATTAAATTATAATGAATATCAAGCGTGCAGTCCACTAAGACGTACTCATCTTTTGTGAATGAAATGCTGTCTAGCCCTGCTTTTCTCATCTTGAAGATGGGGCAGGATGACCTCCAATATCCCTTCTATTTTCAAATTCTATGATCCTAAGATAGCGATCTTGGGCTGGAGAGAGCAGAGAGATGGGGCGGGATGGTATGGTGGAAAGAACACGGGGATTTGGTGTAGGGAGACGAGTTCAAATGCTGTCTCTGACACTTAACTGCCTGCGTGACCTTAGGCAAATCATTTAATTTCCCTGGGCCTCAGCTTCCTCACTTGTAAAATGTGGAGAATGGATTAGATGACCTCAGTGGTCCCTTCTTCAATGGGGTGGAGACAAAGATTATGAGAAAAAGGCAGGTGAAGGCTAGAGAATATCCTAGGAGTTTTCTGATCTTCCCTTTGGAATGACATCAGAATAAAACTATCTCCTGGAATCTAAGCCACTTTGAAGAATGTCCAGGGGCAGGGGCTCAGGACATTGATTTCTCCCCACCCCACCCCCAAACAAAAAGTATTTCAGATACTTTCAGAGATCGAGGACCTGTTACCATCTAAAGCAAAGGTTGTTAGATTTCCGGGGATCTGTGAACTTGGATGGGAAAAAACGTATTTTTATTTTCACTGCTCTCTACTTAAAGTTTAGCATTTTTTTTCAATTATGATTCTTTTTAAAACATCACTCTGAGAAGGGGCTCAAAACAAAAATAATATCTGACATTTATATAGTACTTACTAGGTGCCAGGCATTGTACTGAATGCTTTACAATTGTTATCTCATTTGATCCTTGTAAATAGGTGTTATTGTTATCCCTCTGTTACAAATAAAGAAATTGAGGCAAATCGAGATTAAATGTCTTGCCCAGAGTTACACAGTGTCTGTGACTGGATTTGAACTCAGATCTATCTTGACTCCAAACCCAGAGCTCTACCTCTCTATCTCTCCACCTCTCTGAGGCACCACTACTGAGTTGCCTCAGGCAGAATCTTAGGTCACCAAAAAGGTTAAAAACCCTGTTCTGGAGAAATCTGACCCTGATGTCTGTCTCTGCTGTTGATTCTCATTTTAAATGAGAGAAGGGTATGGGATATGGGCAAGAAGTTGACCCAAAGGGCTCTGGCCCTGGTCCTAGGTACTGACCCCCTCTAATCTCTTTTTGGTTAGCTCAGGATGTCCTGGTCACCCTAAACCCCAGGTCACAGTGCTAGGTCTATAAACATGTTTATTTTCATTAGCAAGTAACTAATCTCCTACCTAAGACGGGGATAAAAGTACTTAAGAGATAGTATGGCATAGATACTTTCTGGCCTCCGAGCCAAAAAGACCTCAATTCAAATCTTGCCTTTAACTGGCTATGTGATCCTGGATAAGTCATTTAACCTTTTGACTCTAGGCCAAAAGAAACAGGCTACTAATCTGAATATAAGGATCACTTGCTGGCTACCTATTGACTTAGTTTTAAAATATATTATCTTTGTTATGTTGCAGTTTAATTTATTTTGTTAAATATTTCCCAGTTACATTCTAACTCAGTTTGCTGCAGTGTTGCAGGCAGCATGGGGCTATGGGGCAGTAACATATCTGCTCTAGGGCCTAGGGAGGTGCTGACTTATACTGGCAGAGGGAGCTTCCTTGCCTACATATCTATAGTGTACGTAGAAATATTATGTATTACACGAAAATATAGTTCCCTATACAAATGAAATCGCAAGTCTAGTCCCTATCTGGAATACTTGCATTATCTAGCTCACGAGGCATTGTGAAGGAAGTGTTCTTTAAATCTTTGAGGTCCAGATGTGTGATTTTATCAATGTAGAGAACTCCCAATGAGGAGACTCCCTCTGCCAATGCAGATCAGCAACCCTTTGGCCACTTAGAGTTTCAGGGAGTTGATTGGGCACTGAGAGGGTAAGTGACTTGCCCAGGGTCACACAGTCAGTGTCAAAGGCAGGGCTCCAACCCTGTTCTTCCTGACTCAGGAGCCAGTTCTCAATTCACTATGCCATGCTGGAGATGTCATGCAGAGGACATGTATATAAACCTTTGAACACCACATAAATGTGAAAAATTATCATCTCAATATTCTCCCAAGACACTTCTGGAATCTTCATTCCCTAAGCCTTTCCAGAAGCTGACTCTGTGTGTGTGTGTGTGTGTGTGTGTGTGTGTGTGTGTGTGTGTGTGT
>NW_020954571.1:11993075-11997111 GCF_900497805.2 Vombatus ursinus | reverse complement strand
TGTGTGTGTGTGTGTGTGTGTGTGTGTGTGTGTGTGTGTGTGTGTGTGTCCCAACCTTACTGGTCAGAGATACTTTTTCCCTAAGGTTGAAGATAAGATCATAGAACTGTCAGAAACCTTGGGGCCATCTAGTTCAACCCCTTCATTTTACAGATAGAGGAAACTGAGGCCTGAAAATGAAGACAGCAAGAAGAGACTGAGATTGACACTCAAGCCCTTGGACTCTGAATCTTATGCTCTTTCCACTACCCGGGCCCTCTGCAGGAAAAGTCAGCCACCCTGTGGAGATGGAGCAGACTCCAGGCCCTGAGCGGAGCATCCTAGGAACAAGGCTGACAAGACCACTATTGAGCCCTGTCAACTCTCTCTAGGGTTCATCCCCTGCCCTCTCCAGCACAGACAATCAGCCGGGCAGCCGTGCAAACCCAATTTCCTTGCGTACATACTATTCTGATAGGACACAAACAAGAAACCGTCCCAATGGGTACAATTTGTACAATTTATACAATTGAAAAAAACAAAGCAGGTCAAAAATTTGCAGCAAAATGAAGTTAGAGGGAGAAGGAAAAGGCCCAGAGCAAGAGTTGGGTGGCCTCGGTTTCTCATCACAGATCTGCCACTGACTTGCTATGGGACATTGGGTAAGTTACTGCCCCTTTATAGGCCTCAGGTCTCTCATCTATAAAATGAGAGTATTAAATATAAAAATAATTGGAAGAGGAGGAGGAAAACTCTCCTCCTTTATAAGAGATTTTAAAGTTTACAAAGGGTGCAGATTTTCACAATCTAGCCAATAGCCTACAGATGCTCAGATTCCTTAAGAGTCTAGCTAATATGGCAAATCTTCAATAAACCTTGTTTAAAAAAAAATAAAGTTTACAAAGCACTTTGAAAAGCCCTTCAAGAATGATCCCTGTTTTACAGATGAGGAAACTGAGGTCCAGAGAGCTTTAAGTAACTTGCTTAATGCTACACAGTTGGTAGGTACTGGACTCCAAGGCCAGATGATCTATAATGTCCCTGTGAACTCAAATAGTCTATGATTCTATGGCATATCACAAGAGATCAGGGGACAGAGAACCCAGGGGTTCTGCAGCCCATGCTATCTCCTGACTCCTGGATGAACTCTGTTGATTTTCTTTCTTTCCAAACCCCCTTCTCCTCTATTTACAGAATTCGGAGTGTTCCTGCCACCCTCTCCTTGGGCCTCTTGGACCAAACTTTCCCTGCCTCAAACACCTACCCCCACTGGAGTGGGAAGCCAGAACTCAGTCCATGGCCCCCTGATCCCAAGGCCCAGGAATGTCTAGCGATCTGGGCCTACAAGACAAGTCAGGAGGGAGTGAGAGGGGAGAATGAGGGAGATATGGAGCTATATAGTGTAATTTGTAGAAAGCTATTGGCTTTCTCTGAAGCCCCCAATTCCTTCTGAGTGAGGGGTTGGGGGGCTTGGCAAGCTTCAGCAATGCAAAGGCATAGAGCATATTTTGTAGGGGGTCCTGCCCAGTGTCTCCCACTTCTCCTATCCCTTCAGCAGGTTTCTGGAGAGTCTCAAGGAGAATCTGAGAAACAGAGGAGTCAGGCACAATCTCAAGTGGCCCTTAGGTGAATATAACCTCTTCATTTCACTGAATCATAGATTATTATGGGTGAACATGATCTTAGAACATGGAATGTCAGAGCTGGAAATGACTTTAGATCACAGCATTTACCTATGGTGCATCATGAGACATAGCATGGTAAAGCTGGAAAGGACCTTTGGAACCCTGCTGGTCCAACTTCCTCATTTTATAGATATGGAAACTGAGGCCCAGGGAAATAGAGCTACTTCCCCAAAATCACACTAATTGTGAGTGACAGGATCAGAACCAGCATCCAGGTCTCCTGACTTTCAGTCCTGTGAAGGTGCCAAGCCACTTTCAGTCTCAACCCGTAACCCCGTCCTGAAGGGGCTCTAGGCCCTTCCCTATAGTCCTCACCTTAGCCTGCCCTGGTCAGTCTTCCCAGATTGTGCATGAGGTGAAGTATGGGGCTGGAGTTTTCCATAGGAATAGAGCCTCAGTCATCTCTAGCTTGGGACCTAGAGGCATTAACCATAGAGTACCTGGATGGAAGGACATCCCTCCTCTTAGAGGCAAAGGCCTACTGTCCCCAGACTCTGGTCTCCTCCTCTCCCTCCCCTCAGGAGTGGGACTGTAGGATCTAGGTCCTAGGAACTGGTATCAGCCCAAATATACCTCTCCCTATAAGTCATTACTAGCTTTACCTGGTGGGGGGAGGGCGGGGAATGAGATGGGGGAAAAGATTCTGATGAAAGCAAAAAATAGACTCAGTTTCTCCCTACCAAGCCCTTAAAGACAGGAAGAGCCCAGGAGATCATCTGGTCTGAAGAATCACTGGGAAACTATTTACAGAATTATGCAAGGATCTTTAGATCTGGAAAGATCCACAGAAATTATGGAGTCCAAATCCCTCATTTTACAAAGTAAACTGAGTCCCAGGTAGATGAAGTCACTTGCCCAAGTTTATCGGTAGAGCAGGGATGAAAACCCAAGTCTCCTGACTCAGGGAGCGCTTTCTACTAGGCTGTTACTGGAGCTCACCTTATCTCAGAAGCAGAATGAGTCTGGCGGGTGTATTCCCAGATGGGGTAGGTTGGATGAGGAGAGGTAGACCAGGGTTCAGAGATGGTGGGCTCTACTCGTCATTCTCTGGCTGTGTTCTGAGAGACCAGCAAGAGGCTAGAGACTAGAAGGGAGGAGAAGATGGAGGCTGGCCCTCCAAGGAGGAGGAGACCCTGCCAAACTGACTCTAGCCCAAGAGAGAGGCAAAGAGGGGCCCCCAGAACCACCAGTTAATGAAGGCAAAAGAACTCCCTAATGGCAGAGAGAGGCCTTTCACTGGAGAAGGTCCTGGGGCAAGTTGTGGGGACTAGGAAACACCTACTTGCCAGGCTGACGACAGAAGCAGCCAGGAACATCGCGATGTAGAAGGCTCCCTCCATGCTGTTCCTCTGTCTGTCTGTCCTCGGGACCTTATCCAGTGTCCAGAGGTAAGGTGGCCGGGGGCCTCGCTGGATGGCGTGGGTTGTCCTTGTGACCAAAGGGGCAGAGGCAAGGGGTCCGGCAGCTTCCCTGCTCCAGCCTTATCAAGGGTGGGGGAAGTGTGGGGGGGAGAAGATGGAGGAAGAGGCAGGAAGGATGGGATGGTGTGGGGGGGCAGGGGAGGGTGAACCCAGCGGGGTTGTGAGGAGAGAGGTTGTTAAAGAGAGAAGGAGAGAGAGAGCTCTGTCCTCAGGGCTGGCTGGGGTAGCTGACCACAGGCTGGGCACTCTCTGGAGTGAGCTGCTCCCGAGCAGCCCAGCCCGGGGAGTGACCTGGGGAGGCAGGAAATGAGTTTCCTTAGAGGAGGGGCTTTGGGGCGGCTACCAGCCAAAGAGAGAGAGGAAGTGCTGTTTGGAGTCTGGGCTTGGGACTGGGGGGCTGTCAGGGCCTGACAGAACTCCTTTACTCCCCTCCCCCCACTCCTATCCCACCTCTCCTCTTCGGCTCTCTCCAGCCTCTGGTGATGGGGACTGGCACATCTGGCAGGAAACATCTGGTTCTGTCAATCAGCCCCTGAGAAGTGTCAGTCCCCAAGAGGGGAAATCCCTGGGTGTCCCACTTTCTGGTCAGTTGAACTTATGGCCTTATTGGGGGCAGTGGGGGTAAGAGCTGGTGGCCAGTGGATCAGAGGGACAGTCAGTACTCTTTGAGGAAGGATTTGATGCCTTTCTTCTCGGGATCTCAAAGCACTTTTTAGAGAGTGATCCTTGGTTGTCCATTCACTTATTCAACAAGAATGTATTAAATTTACCATACAGCTAATCTGATATTCTGTGGTCAGTGCTTCTGCCCTCTTGGAGTTTAATACCTAGTCAGGGAGACAAGACTCAAACAAATACTTGGTATGGTTAGAAAGTAGTCCCAGAGGTTATCTGATGATTAAGGGCCAGAATCAGTGTCCAAAGCCCTCAGGCATTAAAAGTTCAAGAGAA
>NW_020954571.1:11987465-11993065 GCF_900497805.2 Vombatus ursinus | reverse complement strand
GGCTGAGGTGGTCAGGGAAGGCTTCATGAAAGAGGGGGGGAACCAAAGCCCAGAGAGGAAAGGAGAACACCAGAGATGGTAGCAACTCGCCCTAAAACCCTGTTGTCCTGACCACCCAGAGCTACACTTGCGAGAACAGAGAACTGGGAGTGAAACTGACTCCTGTACTCTTTATCAACAAGTGGCCTATCCGTGGCACATTTTATTCCTGGGCTCGCTGCCCCAGCCCCTGGGACTCTGCTCAGTGAATGCAAACTCATTTTGATGACCAGCTTTAGCCAGATGGAGGGGAAAAAAACCACTTACTGTAATTCATAATATATATCCAGTGTATATATTTGCTATTTTTTAAAAAATTATCCAATTGCTTTTGGATTTTCCAGACTGTCTCTCCTCCATTAGGACAGACAATGGATTTGATAGTACTTGTGTCTGCTGTCCTCTTCAGTCTCCCCAGTCCCAGGAGACCAAGACTTTACCCCTGGACAGCTCCCTTCACCCATGCCTGACAAGGCCACCGCCCCACTCCCCACCCCTGGACAGCTCCCTTCCCTCAATACCTAACCTATCCAGCCAGCTGCCTCCTGGGGTCTCATCTTGGACAGTGGCTGATGAGATCAAAGGCCGTGACCATGGTTTATCTCAAAGGTCTCTCGCCAGTGAGAAAACAGCCCACCAGAAGTTGGAGTGGGGGAGAAGGGAGGAAGGGAGGGGCCAGAGTCTGAGGACTGCTGAGTCTCCTCAGGGACAGAGGGCAGCTCCCTTCAGGAACCCAAACACACATTCCAGGGCCTTGGCCCGCCCCCAGGCAAGGAGCCGAGGAAGGCCCTTGCTGATGCCCCTATGGTCCCTGTATCCCACCCTCGGAAATGCCGGGAATCTGGGCACTGAGCAAGATCTACCAGGAAGAGGATCCCTAGGGGAGGAAAGAGCCAAGGGGAGGGTGTGGGGGGGATCCATCCAAAACAATGGGGTTGAGATTCCAGCTGCTTCTCCCTTAGCCTTTCAGTGAAGCCCCCAGCTAGGGTGGAGGAGGGGAACGGGCACCCTGCTGTCCTGTGCCTTTTCCTGAAATTATGGGGGAGAGGGCATGGTGGAATTCAGGGGCTGTGTAGAGACGGGATTGAGGTGTGGGTGTTAGGAGTGTCAGAGATAGGGAGAGAGAGCTAAAAAAGCAGAAGATTCCTTTAGTGTTTGCTGATTTAACTGAACTGAATTGATACTGCCTCCTCTTCTGGGGCAAGTGATAGTGAGCAACCAATGGGAGTTTTCTAAAATCCCCTTCATGCATTTTCACCCGGTGCTCACTCTCTACACGGCCCTCTCCCCAGAAGAGGGGAACAGGACAGGGAAAGAGGCTTCACAGCCCACCCACCCCCACCCTGTTAGTCCACCAAATATCAGCTTCTCTTTGTCCCTTTATCCCAGTTCCTCTCACCACCCATGGGATGGTAGAATGAGAGGATTTAGAGGTGGATCATGTAAGATCCCTAAGAGTACAGTGAAAAGAGCATTGAATTTGGAGTCAGGGGACCTGGGTTCAAATCCCACTTCTGTCATTTCCTAATAGCCCATGTGATCCTGGTCATTGCTTAATCTTTATGGCTTTTGCTTCCTCGTTTGTAGAATGAAGAGGTTGGATTATATGAGCGCTAAGGCCTTTTCCAGCATAAAATCTATGAGCCTGAGACTTAGGTTAATTCTTCCATAATTCTTCCTCAAGGATGAGGAGATGAGGTGACCTGACTAAGAAAGAATCAGGGAAATGAGGACTAGTCTTAGAGCCAGAGGACCAGGGGTTAAACCCTGGCTCTGAGATCAGTAGCTGCACAAAACCAACTCAGTTTCTCAAGTGTGTAAATGGGAAGCCAGACATCATAGGCAAGAATGAGATAGAAAGACAGCACTGGCCAAGGGCGCCACTCTGACCGATTCCAACGGGGAAGTGAAACTTCCCATCAAAGACAGCAGGCCCCCGACACAGGCTGGCGTGGGTATGAGTCTGGAAGGAAATCCACCAAGTGCGCAATACTGGCCCACACAACAACAACCACCTTCATTTACCTGCCCATAATTTCCCGTGCATGAAGGGAAGTGGGGAGGACGGAGCCCCAAGCTCCAGCTCTGACTCCCTGGCTGGCATGTTGTGTGAACAAAGACAAGCGACATCACTCCTTTGGGCTTTATGGTCCTCATCTGTGAAATGGGATTAATGATACTTGTGCTATCTGCCTTGTAGGACATGGGGGAGGATAAATGAAGTCATGGGTGTGAACTTGGGTGGTAAATGGTCAGCTGCTGTTATTTCTAAAATGTAGGGACCTCTAGCTCAATCTTCTAATTGTACAGATGAGGAAACTGAGGCCTAGATAGGGGATCATAGGAGAACCTGGATTCTCCTGAATGAATTTGGGAATTCATTCTCATAACTCCCCACCTCTGCCCAAAAGAACTAAGAGACCATCTAGTCTAACTGGCTCATAAAATACTACTACTACTACTACTACTACCACCACCACCACCATCATCACCATCACCACCACCACCACCACCACCATCACCAGCACCACCACCACCACCCATGATGATGATGGTGATAACTAGCATGACTTTTAAGGTTTGCAAAGCACTTTACAAATAGCATCTCATTTTCTCCTCACCATATCCTGGAAGGTAGGTTTTATTACAGATGGGGAAACTAAGGACCAGAGAGATTAAATGATTTGTCCAAGGTCAAATAATGGGTCGAGCCAGCATCCTCAACCACCTTTATTTATTTATTTAACCCTCAACCACCTAACTCCAAATCTAGTGCTCCTTCTATAGTAAGTACTGCCTTTAGAAAGGAAAGGAAGCAATGTGGGATAGTGGGTAGCACACTGGACTTATAACTGGGAAAACTGGGGCCTAATCCTACCTCAGGCACTGAGAAGCCATGTGATTATGGATTACTTGCTCAGCCTTTTCAGAGCCTCAGTTTCTTCATCTGTAAAATAATATAGTAGAGGATCACAAGAGTCTCAGTGCAGTTTTAAGCTGTTAATGACCTTAAGACTTTCAGGACACCTCGTTCTTGAGCCACCTGCCTTGAATTTAGTGAAGTTCTTGGCTTTAGCTTTAATAGCTTAAAATGGCACTCAGACTTCTGGGACACTCTGTATTATAAGGAAAGCAACTTTGTAAAATTTTAAGCACTATGTAAATGTGAAGTTATCTATATTATCGCTCAAGATCACACCTCCAGTCCAAATGGGGTAGTATCCAGGACCCCCTGGATCTTAGAAAGCCTAAGTTTATCAGATGACCCAGGAGCTTTAAGAGAACACACTAATTAAGCTTCTGCTGGGGCAGACAGCCCTGTTTCCTCAGGAGAGCCCCAGAGGTTTCTCCACAGACTGGTCAGTGAATCTGGCTCTTTCCGGCTTCCTTGCTGACCAGGAATCTTGGGGGAGGGAGAAGGGGGGAGGTGAATCAAGGAGAGAACATCCTCTCAGGCTAAGACCCCAGGGGGAGGGACTTCAAGAGTGGCTGTCCCCTTGGCTGCTAGCCACCCCAGGAATGTAGGCGCTGCCCCTGGGGACCACTGAGGCCAGCCTCCTGTCTCCAGTCTCGGCCCAGAGCCAGGGGCCATGAAAAGGTGTCTATCCCAACCCCACATTCTTGCCTGTGAATGAACAAGGCAGGATGGAGGGTGAGGCCCTTACCATGAAATTCCACTGTCCTTGTTTGAAGGGGTCTTTTGCTTCTGGTCCCTAGGATCTTGGCCTCTGTTCCACAAATTCTGGTAGCTCTGGTGGGCTATGTATAGGACAGCTTCCAAGTAGAAGGTCTGCTGTCCACCTCTTCCATAAGGTAACTTTCCACTGTCACTCCCAGGACTGGCCTGACTGAAAGACACCCCAAATGCCCCCTAAATCCTCCTTCACCTGGTGATAGCTCAAATGCCCACTTCTTAGGACTTCTGTTACTGATTCTCAGTGTGACCTTGAATAAGTCCCTCCTTCTCTCTAGCCCTCAGTTTCCTCATCCCTAAAACGAAGGGGGTGTTGGACATAGGTGGTCTCTAAGATGTGTTTCCACTCTGGCATTGTATGATGTGGGTTCTTGTTCCAAGGATAAACTTAAGTGAACTCAGAGATGTAGTGGAATTAAGCTCCATCATCTCCACGGCCCATGAAGGGGCAAGTCAGGGCCTCTGTCTGGGGCCGGCGCCTTCAGCCTGGCTCTGCCGCCCCCTGCACCCTGTCGGACTAAACACCCCAGCACTGTTTGTGTTCCCTATTGTCCTCCCAGGGCCTTATCTGATCTGGAGGGGCCAAGTCCTGGGGGGCTGGTCTGTCCTGGCTCCGGACTGGCCGCCCTTCACAGCCTCCCTTTCTGACCAGAAGGAAGGGGCAGGGGTGCCAGGCAGGCAGCCCCTTGGGAGCAGCCAGAGTCTGGAGTTAGGCATTGACATGTCTGGGTCTTTCACCACCCTGGGCTGGTCATCTGGCCTTCTTTCTCATTCTCTATCAGTGAAGAGACTCCTTTCTCAAACTGTACAACACTCCCCCCAGCCAAGATCCCAAGTGGCAATGACCTTTCCCCTCAGTTTTGGTGGTCCAAGAGCACAGGTGCAGGGGCTGCCGGGCTGTGTGAGGGGCACATCTGGTGGAAATTGGAATAAGACCCAGACTTCCTAGTGCCTAGGAAAAGACATAGAGAAAGCTGCAGAGTGGAAAAGGCATTGGACTGGGGAATCGAGAGACCTGCCCACTGCTACTACTGAACAAGTCCCTTCTCCTACCTAGACCTCAGTTTCCTGATTTGTAAAATGAATGGGGTTTGATAAGATGTTCTCTAAGGACCTTCCAGCTGCAGCCTCCTGTGGAGCCCAGGCTCTCCAGCCTCCCCCCACTAACAAGCGCAAGGCCTCTCCTCCTGTTCTCTTTTCTTCAGTGCTCCCCCCCACCTTCCCTCTGGCTCATTCTAACACCCCCAATCCCCATCATGGAACAGCCAGTCTTTCCTGTTTACTCCCTGGCCTCTTGCTACAAGGGGAGGAGGGGTGAGGAGGGGTGAGGAGGGAGGGAGGCGACACAGACCCTTCACTGATCCAGGCTTCCTTCCTCTCCCACTCCTGCTTCATCTGGAAGACAGTCCCTTCCTCTGGGGCCTCTGGGGCCTCTTACGCCCTGGGGTTGAGGCACACGTGCCAGTGTCGCCGGTCAAGGGGGTGACGAGGGCAGCCGGGGCCAGCATCCACAGGTGGGACCAGTGTTGACCAATCACATTCCCTTTCTGATAGACTGTCCCCAGGGACAGACCTCAGGACACCAAGCCAGCTGAGTTAGCCCCTCAGCAGCTTTGGAGGGAGCTGTTAATATTGATTCCATTCTATGCTCTGTCTGAGCAGAAAGAACTTCCCTCTGGGAGTTTGCAAGTCTGAATTCTCTTACTGACTCTGCCACTGGCTATGTGCATGACCTTGGGCAAGGGGCCTCAATTCCCTTCTCTACAAAATGAAGGGGTATTAGACTAGATGACCCGAGGCCTTGTTTAGCTTTAAATCCCAAGGTCCTCTAGGGTAGAAGAGTAGACCTTCTCCACAAACAAATTCA
>NW_020954571.1:11976515-11987455 GCF_900497805.2 Vombatus ursinus | reverse complement strand
GCATCTATATAAAGCAGCAGTGTAGGGGAGCCAATCTAGGGTGACAAGGAGAAGAAAGGGGATAGGGAATCAGGACAGAGCAGCTCTGGGTTCTGATCCCAATTGTACCAACCTGTTGGGTGATGCTGAACAAATCACTCAAACCTCACTGAACTTCCACATCTTTAGCCCCAGAGTCTTTGTCTTGTGACATTTGGCACCTGTGGCTATAATAGGATTGGATGATCAGAGGTCCAACCTCCCTTCATTTTATAAATTGAGAAAATGCAGGTTCAGAGAATCAGAGGCCTTCGCCAAGGTAAACAGCAGAACTGAGGTCCATTATCAGGTTTTCTGATTCTAAATCCTCAGGTTTCATCCCATAACACCATGATGGTTAGGCTCATTATGAGGTATGATTTGTTTAATTTTTTTTTCAATTATCAAACTTTTTTTATGAGGCAGTTGGTAGCACAGTGGAAAGAGCACTGGGCCTGGAGTCAAGAAATCCTGAGTTCAAATCTGACCTCAGACATTTACTAGCTATGTGACCCTGGACAAGTCCCTTAAATTCCATTTGTCTCAGTTTCCTCAAATGTAAAAACAGTACCTATCCCCCAGGATTGTTGTGAGGATCAAATGAGATAATACTTATGAAAGTGCTAGCACAATGCCTGGCACATAGTAAGCACTATGTAAATGTGTATTCCCTCCCCTCCCCTGTTTTTCTTCCCTTCCAATGGAAAAAAGGAAAAGAAAACAAAACCCTACTATCAAAGAAGCATAGTCAAGCAAAACAAATTCCCACATTGGCTACGTCCAAAAATATGCATCTAATTCTACATATGAGTTCATCCCCTCTCTGTCAGGAAGTGGGTAGCATTCTTTATCATTGGTCCTCTAGAACCATGGTTGGTCATTGTGAGTCTTCCTCTTCCGTTAATCTGGGCAATTTATATTTTTGTAAATATTCATCCATTTCACTAAGATTGTCAAATTTATTGGCATACAGTTGGGCAAAATAGCTCCTAATTATTGTTTTGATTTCCTCTTCATTGGTGGTGAATTCACCTTTTTCATTTTTGATGCTGGTAATTTGGTTTTCTTCTTTCTTTTTTTAAATCAAATTCACCAAAGGTTTATCTATTTTATTAATTTTTTTCATAAAACCAGCTTAGTTTTATTTATTAGTTTAAGTTTTCTTAATTTCAGTTTTATTTATTTCTCCTTTGGTTTTCAGAATTTCTTATTTGGTATTTAATTGGGGATTTCAATTTGTTCTTTTTCTAGCTTTTTCAGTTGCATACCCAATTCATTGATCTCTTCTTTCTCCATTTTATTCATGTAAGCATTTAGAGATATAAAACTTCCCCTAAGGACCCCTTTTGCTGCATTCCATAAGTTTTGGTAAGTTGTCTCATTATTGTCATTCTCTTGGATGAAGTTACTGATTGTTTCTATGATTTGTTGTTTGACCTACTCATTCTTTAGGATTAGATTATTTAGTTTCCAATTAATTTTTGGAGTATCTTTCCATGGCCCTTTATTACATGTAATTTTATTGCATCATGATCTGAAAAGGATGCATTTAATATTTCTGCCTTTCTGCATTGAATTGTGAGGTTTTTATGCCCTAGTACATGGTCAATTTTTGTGTAGGTGCCATGTATCACCAAGAAAGAGGTATATTCCTTTCTGTCCTTATTCAGTTTTCTCCAGAGGTCAACCATATTTAACTTTCCTAAAATTCTATTCATCTCCTTAACTTCTTTCTTGTTTATTTTGTGGTTAGATTTATCTAGTTCTGAGAGGGGGAGGTCGAGGTCCCCCACTAGTATAGTTTTGCTGTATATTTCTTCTTGTATCTCCCTTAACTTCTTTAAGAATTTGGATGCTATATCACTTGGTGCATATATTTAGTTTAGTAATGATATTACTTCATTATCTATGGTACCTTTTCCCAGGATGTAGTTTCCTTCCTTATCTCTTTTAATTAGATCTATTTTTGTTTTTGCTTTGTTTGAGATCAGGATTGCTACCCTTGCTTTTTTTTTTACTTCAGCTGAAGCATAATATATTCTGCTCCAGCCTTTTACCTTTACTCTGTGTGTACCCCTTTGCTTCAAATGTGTTTCTTGTAAACAACATATTGTAGGATTATGATTATCTACTCTGATAACTGTTTCCGTTTTACGGGAGAGTTCATCCCATTCACATTCACAGTTATGATTACTATCTGTGTCTTCCTCTCTATCCTATCCCCCCCATTTATGCTTTTTTCTCTCCTTTCTCCCTTTCCCTCCTCATCAGAGTTTTGCTTTCAACCACCACCTTCCTCTTTCTGCCTCCCTTCTATTAGTCCCTCCCTTTTCTTCCCCTTTACCCTTTCTACTTCTTCCTTCCCTTCTATTCACCCCCTCCCTTTTCTTTTCCCTTTCCCCTCCTACTTCCTATATGGTAAATTAGATTTCTATACCTAACTGATTATGTTATTCCCTCTTTGAACTAAATCTGATGAGAGTAAGGTTCAAATAATGCTCATCTCCCTCCCTTCTTTCTCTCTACTGTAATGGGTTTTTGTGCCTTTTCATGTGATGTAATTTATCCTTGTCTGCCTCCTCCTTTCCTCTTCTCCCAGTACAATCCCTTTTTACCACTTAATTGGATTTTTTACCATCACATCAAAGTCAACTTATACCCAGGCCCTCTGTCTAAGTGTACCCCCTTTTAAACATTATAATAACATTACAATTCTCAAGAGTTACAAGTGTCATCTTCCCTTGTAGGGATATAAACAGTTTGCCCTTATTAATGATAATATGTTGTTGTTTTTGTTGTTGTTTGCTTTCCTGTTTACCTTTTTATACCTCTCTTGAGTCTTGTATTTGAAGGTCAAATTTTCTGTTGAGCTCTGGTCTTTTCATCAGGAAGATTTGGAAGTCCCCTATTTTGTTGAATGTCCATCTCCTTCCCTGAAAGATTATGCTCAGTTTCACTGGGTAGTTGATCCTTGGTTGTAATCCAAGCTCCTTTGACTTATGGAATATTGTATTCCATGCTCTCCAATACTTTAATGTAGAAGCTGCAAGTAATCCTGCAAGTAATGTAGAAGCTTCGTAATCCTGACTGTGGTTCCATGATATTTAAACTGTTTCTTTCTGGCTACTTGCAGTATTTTCTCTTTGACCCGGTAATTTTGGAATTTGGCTACAATATTCCTTGGTGTTTTCAATTTGGGATCTCTTTCAATTGGTGATTGGTGGATTCTTTCTATGGCTATTTTACCCTCTGGTTCTAGGACCTCAGGGCAATTTTCTTTGATGATTTCCTGAAAGATGCTGCCCAGGCTCTTTGTTTTTCCATCATGGTTTTCAGGTAGATCAATAATTTTTAAATTGTCTCTCCTGGATCTGTTTTCCAGGTCAGTTGCTTTACCAACGAGGTATTTTATGTTTTCTTGTATTTTTTTCATTCTTTTGTTTCTGTTTGATTCTTACTCTCTCATAGTCATTAGCTTCCACTTGCTCCATTCTAATTTTTCATGAGTTCTATTAGATTTTGTGCCTCCTTTTTCACTTGGCCAATTCTACTTTTTAAGGACTTGTTTTCTACAGTTAATTTGTGTCCTTCTTCTTCCAAGGTATTGACTCTCTCTTGCATACCTCTCATTTCTTTTCCCAATTTTTCCTTCTACCTCTTCTATTTGACTTTTTAAATGCTTCTTGAAATCTTCCAAGAAGGCTTTTTGGGCTTGAGACCAGTTCATATTCCCCTTTGAGGTTTTGGATGTGGGCATATTGACAATGTTGTCCTCTTTTGAATTTGTACCTTGATCTTCCCTTTCCCCAAAATAAGAATCTATGATCATTTTCCATTTCTGCTTTTTGTTCATGGTGCTTGCCTATTTCCATACTAAAAAAAAAAAATGCTGGAGCAAGGAGGCATTTACCCAAACTTCTTTTCCTGCTCACCCAGGCCTTGAATGTTTGGCTCCTGCTCGTCCAGGCCTCGCACAGGGATGTTTACCTACTAGTGGATGTCTGTCAGCCTAGAGCTTTGCCTTCTGGAATTGTGCTTCCCTGAGTTGTGTTGCAGCACTGGGTGATTTGGCTGCTGGAGAATGCCATTGCCAGTAGTGGTTTTCCAAGCTGGCGTCTACCGGTTCCCCTGCCTGTATTGAGGCTCTCGGGGAGGGGGGGATAGGGGTCCTGGTGTTGGCATTTGCCTGCTCCACCAACCTGGGTCTCACGATCTTCCCTTGGTATGCTGAGGTGGGCTTGCTGCTGGCTTGTTGGAATGCCTCCAGTCCTGTACTGCTCCCCCTCCCCCAGAACAAGAGGGGCCTTTCGCTCAAGCTTCCTGGGCTACAAGACTGCTGTGCCCTGTCTTTTTGCTGGCTCAGGGTTTTTCCTGGGTTGATATTTTCTGGGCTTTCAGAGATCAATGAGGGAGGGTGAGAGTGACTTACTTCTTATTCCACCATCTTGGCTCCCAGAAGTGAAGCCATTGTGAGTCTTTTGCTTCACTTTTACAATGCTGATGCTATCATCTAAATTGTCCTCCTGGTTCTGCTCACTTTACTCTGCATCAGTGCTACAACTCTTCCCTGGAACCTCTTCTTCCTCATTTCTTATAGCACTCATATATCATAATTTGTTTAGTCATTGCTCAGTTGGTGGACATCCTTTTAGTTTCTAGTTCTTTACTGCTACATAAAGAACTGCCATAAATATTTTTGTACATTCGAGTCCTTTTCCCCTTTGTTTATCTCCTAGGTGTATAGGCCTGATAATGGCATTTCCAGGTCAAAGGGCACTGGTTAGTAACTTTTTGGACATAGTTCTGAATTGCTTTCCAGGAAGGATGTACCAATTCACAGCCCCATCAACATCAATTGCATCAATGCGCTCGTCTTCTATGGAGTGTGATCTTGACATTAGAGTACAAGCTCCTTGAAGGCAGGAACTCTTTTTCATTTTTTAATTGTATTCCTAACAACCAGCACAGTGCCTGGCATATCAATGAATCTTTAATAAATGATCATTAATTTGGATTGAACTGAATTGGTCACAACACTGTGTGCTTGGCAAACTTTTCAATAGTTTATTCAGGGCCATTGGTTCCAATATCCAGGCACCCATATGATGTAAGATTATTTTGAGTTGCAAGTATGTGACCCAGGTGAATTATATTATTCGGCTGGTGAAGAAATGATACAATTAAGGATTGGAAAGCTTGCACAGAAACTCAAGACAAAAACTGTCTACAAGGCTATGTAGAGAGGCGCCATTGCTCTGGGAATCCGAGAACTAATAAAGGCATGGGATGCTGGAAGGAGCTGGGCTCAGCCACAGCCCAGCAGCTTTAGACAGCCATGTGCTGTTTGTATGGGATGTGCAGGCCCCCATCCTGGAGATGAAGTCACCAAAGCTCTCTCCTGGTTTTCTCCAAGGCGAAAATCTAAGTGACCACAGTACCCTCTTGTGTCTAGGGGAGGGAAAACCATTTGAGACAGAAATGGAGAATATCCAGCTTACATTCACTTCAACAAGCATTTACTAAAAAACCAACTAGTTGTAAAAGCACTGTGCTAGGCACAATGGGGGTATAGAAGCAAAATGGAACAAGTTCCTGCCCTCAGGGAGCTTATAGTCTATTGAGGTATTTGGTTTTGGTCCCTAACCTGTAATTTCACTGCTGTAGGGAATTCTGGATATGGAAACTCTAAAGCATATTAACATCAATTTAGAGTCTTTAGAAACTTGCCTGGGACTATGGAGAGGTATGGGCCCAGGGCTGAAAAACCACCCAGTGTTAAAGGTGAGACTTGAAGCCAGGTTTTCTGGCCTTTGAAGTTGGCTCTCAATCCACTACTCTATACTGCCCTCTCTATAAGGGCACATTCAAACCAACATTTAAATGTTCTATGTATTTCACAAAACACAGGGGAAAAAATCGAAGGGTTAGAGATAGATTTTGAACATCTGATGTTTAAAGCCAAACCCGACTGAGTGCTTAGCCAGTAGCAATAGCTAGCATTTATATAAGACTTTAAAGTTTACAAAGCACTTTACAAATATTTTCTCATTTTACCTTTACAATCAACCTGGGGAATGTGCATTATTATCTCCATTTTATTTCTTTATTTTTTGTCTTTTTTGGAGGCAATTGGGGTTAAGTGACTTATCCAGGGTCACACAGCTAGTAAATGTCTGAGGCTGGATTTGAACTCAGGTCCTTCTGACCCCAAGCTGATGCTCTATCCACTGTGCCACCTAGCTGCCCATCCCCATTTTACAAACAAGGAAACTGAGGCAAGCAAGTGCCAAGCAATTTTTTGCTCAATATCACACAGCTAATATTAAGTTGGAAGTCAGATTCAAACTCAGGTCTTTCTGGACTATAGGTCAAGTGTTCTGTCATCCACTGTGCCACCTAACTGCCTGTTAGTGAAAGGGAGAGGGACTTTTTTTGGAGTATCCCAGGTTTTTCATCATGCAGATTGGTCCATTGACTTGTGGCCACTTCCAGCTATCACCTAGTGATAATATGAGCCAAGATATGAAAGGAAATGCAATTAGCAATAGAAATGTCCTCTTGGTTGGTGTAGCCAGGCTCTTCCACACAATCTAACCATGCCAAGGGGAGCAGAGAATCTCATGAGTCCTTCCAACCATGCGGCAAGGGCATCCTTCGCCCCTTGGTCACCCTCCCTCTTCCACCGAGCCTCACATGCCAAGCACCAACAGGAGGCCAGGCAGCACCCAAGCCCACCTTACCTTCTTTTCAAATTCTTCTCCCTGCTTCACTTCCCGAGGGTAGCCATCTATCAAGAAGCCCTTGGATGTCTCAACCTTGGCAATCATGGCATCTCTGAGCATATCCAACACAGTATCCTGGGGGAGAGAGGTAGGGAGCAGGGGAAGGGGGAAGGAATTGACAGGGAGAAAAGATATGTGAGTCTTCTTCTTGTTGTTCAGTTGTGTCCGACTCGTTGTGACCCCATGTGGGGTTTTCTTGGCAAAGATACTGGACTGGTTTGCCATTTCCTTCTCTAGCTCATTTTACAGAGGAGGAAACTGAGGCAGAGTTAAGTGACTTGCCTAGGGTCACAAAGCTAGTAAATGTCTGAGGCCAGATTTGAATTCAGGAAGATGAATCTTCCTGACTCCAGGCCTGACTCTCTAACCACTGAGCCACCTGGCTACCCAGGAGCCTTTTTGGACCCTCTTCAAGATGCCTTTGATCTCTTCTCACACCTGCTGGCCCCGTTTCCTATCCTCTCTTTTCTACTACTCTAAATCCAAAGTATCCTCTGAAAGCCCAGCTCAGGCCCTACTACAGCTCAGGAAAGTTACTATGGACCACACCTAACCCTCCATCATCTGAAATGCAAAGATACTTACTATCTAAACCACATGGCTTAGATGTGAATTATATTCTGTCTTGTACTGCTGTATAGTTGGGGCTTCTGACTCCTCCCCAACTAAATCGTAAGCAACCTCTCCTTCTCCCAGCACAGCTAGACACACAATAAGGGTAGGCTCACAAAAGAGCTGCTGATGGATTAATTTTCAGAAGCAAATGGTAGAGCAAGAATTTTGAGGATCATTGATTGTTCTGCCTCCTCTTTCCTCTGCCCTTTTGCTCTCCCGATTTCACCCTGACCCATTTATTTCCCCCTCCTACTTAAGCGTATTGGGACAGTAGTAATAACAATAACTAATAGTAACCATTATTATTTGTTGTCTATCATTAATTGACTGATTAGTAATCCCTAACATGAGAGGCATTGTGTGGTATAGTAGATGGAGAACCAGCCTTGGGAGTATGAAGGACCTCCATTCAAATCCCACCTCTGACAAATGCTAGCTGTGTGACCCTAGCTACATTACTTAACTTCCTCAGGCAACTCTCTAGGACAATAAGTTACAGACAAGTTGCTGATCTGCATCAGTGGAAGGTTCTTCCACACTGGGAGTGCCCTACCTAGATGCGATCACAAGTCTAGACAACATACACCCAAACAAGATATCCCTAACATGTCTGTGGCGTGTTCACCATTTATATAATGCTTTCCCAACCCCAGAACATTCAACAGATTATAGCTTGAGGATAGGCATTGTCTCACCTTTGTCTTTATATATCCAGCACCTAATACAGTGCCTAACACATCAGTAGTTATTTAAGAAATGCTTGCTGACAGCTCTTTTTGTGGTGGCAAAGAATTAGAAATTGAGGGGATGTCCATCAATTGGGGACTGGCTGAACAAGTTGTGGTATATGAATGTAATGGAATACTATTGTGCTATAAGAAATGATGAACAGGCAGATTTCAGGAAAACCTGGAAAGACTTAACACGAACTGATGCTAAGTGAAGTGAGTAGAACCAGGAGAATGTTGTACACAATAACAGCCACGTTGTGCAATGACTAATATTGAAAGACTTAACCCTTCTCAGCAATACAAGGATCTAAGACATCTCCAAAGGCCTCATGACGGAAAATGCTATCCACATCCAAAGAAAGAACTATGGAGTTTGAATGCAGATCGAAGCATACTATTTGCTCTTTTTTTTCTTCTGTTGTGTTTTGTTTTCTCTTTCTGGTGGTTCCTCTTATTGGTTCTAATTCTTCCTTACAACATCGCTAATGTGAAAATATGTTTAATAGGAATGTATATTATAGCCTATATCAGATTGCACACCATCTAGGGGAGAAAGATGGAAAGGGAGGGGGAGAAAAATTTAAAACTCAAAAGCTTATGGAAGTGATTGTTGATAATTCAAAATAAATTAATAAAAAAAATGCTTGCTGAATTAAAATGTATTCAATTTAACAATGCAGGGCCCCCTCTATGAAATCAATGATGGCTCAAAAGAAATTTGCCTAATAGTCCAGATCAGAAAAGCTAGAATGAAAAATCATAACTATGATATGCAATCAGGAGGCCAAGAATTCATTTAGCTAGCACATCAGAATAGAGATCTAGCAAAGATGCTATAAATAGACAGCGAGGAGGGCCCAGATTGAAAGGAGCAAGAGAGTAGGAATGATGCCACTTGGGAGGTTGCTACAGTACTTTAAATGATCCCAAGCTGCTCCCCAACACCAAAACCTAATTTTCTTAAAAAACATAAGTATTTTCCCGGGGATGATCAGTCACTGTGAATCTTTAAATCACCACAATCGCTGAAGTATCAAGGTCCCGTGTAATCCAAACATCAGTGGAAAGATGCAGGATGGGTGTGAATAGGCTGACACATATTTTCAAGGATGACTTTTGCACAAGAATAATAAAGGGACTTGGTGAGGAAATGTAGGATCAGAAAAGGAGGTGGGCCAGTCATGTATCAAGAGTGAAAGATGACATGGATGGCTTGAACACTGCATTGGCACCCACAAAATGGAAAAAGGCTTAGAGGGGGGCAGCTAGGTGGCGCAGTGGATAGAGCTCTTGCTTTGGAGTCAGGAGGACCTAAGTTTACTCAGGCACTTGATACTTACTAGCTGTGTGACCCTGGACAAGTCACTTAACCCCGATTGCCTCACCAAAAAAGCAAAAACTAACAATAATAATAATAGTAATAGTAAATTTTAAAAAATAGAGAGAATGAAACTGAAGTTCAGAGAAATAAGCTGATTACTCTATACCCTGTAGGATAGAGAAATAAGAGAAAAATCAGAACTTTCGTTCTTCTGGAAGCATCTTACTCCCCCTGGGGAAAGCACAGGTGGGGATATTCATATACAGTCAATGATGACTCTTCTTCCCACCCTCCCAATCCCCACTAAGTTCCCAGAATACAGGCACACTCTAAACACTCAGCTAGATTCCAGTTTGTTGGAGGCGAACCCTGTCCCCAGGCTTCAGTTGATATCAGCCCTGTGGTCCCATTGTGCCAACACCGCTCCTCCCCTCCTCCCCCTTAATTGCTGCTTACCAAGGGTACCAGTTGTCCTTTCTCCATGATTTCTGACAGTTTCTTGCCCCTATCAGAGCCAGAGCTGACTTCTGCCCGCAGGAGATCGCCAGTGGATAGATGTGTATAGCCATATTTCTCAACAATCTTCTCGCATTGGGTCCCCTTTCCTGAGCCTGGTCCACCTAAAAGAACCATAGACACCCCTCCCCCAAATGTCATAGCTGGAAGAGATTTTAGAGATGTTATAGCCCAACCTCTTCATTTTACAGGTATAGAAACTGGAGCTCTGAGGAGAAATGAATAGCTTGCCCTGGGTCACACAGAAAGTGGCAAAGCCTGGGCTAGAATAATAATAACACTTCAACTCTATGCCTTTTCACTGGCTGTCCTCACCTCTACCTCCTGGCTTCCCTGGCTCCGAGATTAAGTTCAAATCCTAGCTTCTACAAGAGGTCTTTCCTGGTCCCCACCCCATCTTCCCTCTGAGACTACCTGCCATTTACACTATACATAATCTTGTACGTAAGAAGTTGTTTGCATGTTGTCCCACCCATCAGACTGTGAGCTCTTGGAGGGCAGGGACCTTATGTTTCCACTTCTGCATCTCCCTAGTGCTTAGTATAATACCTGGCATATGAGCTCCTAAGAAATGCTTGTTGACCTGTCGACTGACTCACATTTATATAACATTTGACAAATTGCAAAGGGCTTTCCTCACAACAATCCTGTGAAATAGATAATGCAATATGACAATCCCCTTTTTAAAGAGGAGCAAACTGAGACTCTAGGAGGTTAAATGACTTGGCCAAAGTCACGTATTGCAGCAGAGCCAGGAGTGAAACTCAGTTCTCTCTGTCTCAGACACTTACTAGCTGTGTGACCCTGGGCAAGTCAGTTAACCCTGATTGCCTCCAGAAAAAAGAAAGGAAGAAAGGAAGGAAGACAGGAAGGAAGGAAGGAAGGAAGGAAGGAAGGAAGGAAGGAAGACAGGAAGGAAGGAAGGAAGGAAGGAAGGAAGGAAGGAAGGAAGGAAGG